>NC_043003.1:111498787-111528787 GCF_006345805.1 Octopus sinensis | reverse complement strand
ATTTGAGAATGGTGGAAAAGCTTCCTCGTAGAAACAAAACTCCGGAAGAAAACCAAAACTTTCAGATAGGGACCGTTGGATTCTTACGCGAATTGTTAGGAACAATCACAAAACTGCTGTAGAGCTTAAGAATCACCCCAAGAACTCAGATTCCGCAAAAACTATTTGCCGGGAGCTGCACAAAGCCGGATTTCACGGTAGGGCTGCAATCAGCAAACCACTACTTTCAAAACAATCGTTGCAAAGCGTTTAGAGTGATTAAAAACCCACAGAATTGAACCCTAGAATATGTATGTAGATATATATTACACACACAAACACGCACAGACACACCCAGATGCACACACATGACACACGCGCACATCTAAAGACAGGGAAAACAAGCACACACACCACACACACACCACACACCACATACACACACGCACACAAACGTAACGTTTTGGACACCTGTGCTTGCTTTAGGTAAACCTAAAACACCTCGCGTATAATCTGTACATAGATTGTATAATCTTCCATTCCCTTTTTCTCGCTTCCCTTCTCACGCTGATCAGCGCGGTGCTGTTCATGTTGCCATTACTGATGTAGGTTTTCGCTTTAATATACCTGCAAATGTATTCATTTCTTGCTTATGCCACCAGATGTATTCTGCGAAGGATGATTTGTATATTATAAAGGTGAAATTGTGACGTGTAGCTTCAAGCAAGTAGATGATTAGTAGTATCGATTCGACTGTATTTTTTACATTGAAAGGATCGTTAGAACGATATGTTTCGTTGATAGACTCCTGTAGCAGCATTTTGCTGTAAGTTTTGTGTATGTTAAATCATGTCACATGTGACAAGAAAAGAGGAAAAAATCTTTGATAAACTCAGTAAAGCCAATTTAGAGTGAAACAGAAAAATCCAACTACACAGAAAAGTGTTATCACAAAACAATTTTGTACCTTTCTGTTGTTAACAGTATCCCAAGCATTTCGAGTAGAAGTGTAGACACGTGACTTAGCGTTTGAAATTCTGGACTCATCATAAGAATGCGGTTTCGGTGGCTGGACCCGGCGACGCGTTGTGTTCTTGAGCAAAACACTTCAGCTGGTAAAAACGAATAATCCTACGACGGACCGGCCGTCGTCCTGATGCGGAATTTAAGTTACAGAAACAGGAAGACCAACACTTCTGTGTTGGTATGACTCGAGAGGGGAACTTTACCTTTACCTATTTGTAGTAGATGTAAGATATATCAGTGATGGACCAGCCTGTTAATTTTATTCCCAGAACTTTCCCATAAAACGGCTGTTGTTAATCTTAGTTACTGCCCCAGTATGGTCACTATCTCAACGTCGTACTGGACATCAATTAAATGGGCTACAGAGATTTTGGCCGAAGATCATTATAATAATAATAATAATAATAATAATAATAATAATAATAATAATAATAATAATAATAATAATAATTGTGTACAGTGCTCAGGTGCACTACAACTCATCTAAAGTGTATATATAATCAGGTGTAGTTTCGACGGATTTCGGGAAGCATGAGGGCCTTAAAGGATGCAGTGTCATGGCAGTCAACAACTGATGCAGGCAGTTTATTCCACGCTTCAGCAACCCTGAGCGTGAAAATGTTTCCGAAAGTCATGGGAGCTGTGCTGTTTTCTGACTTTGTAGGCATGTCCACGTGTGTTAGACACATGGAGATCAAAAGGTGTGTCAGTGTTGTTGTTGGTGAGGTGGTTCATAACCTTGTGGGTGTTTACCAAGTCCGTCGCTTCAGTGAATCCATGCCCAGGGAAACAAGGCGCTCAGAATATGGTAGGTGTCTGATGGAGGGTATGCGTTTGGTTGCACGTCTCTTGACAGATTCCAGGAGGTCAATGTTCTGAGCAAGATAGGGATTCCAAACTGATGATGCGAATTCCAAGTGTGGTCGTACCATAGCTGTATACATTTTAAATAGATGGCTGGAGAGCGGCTAACAAAAGTCTTGCTGAGTGATGCCAAGACACCCTCGGCCTTCTTGACAATTTTAGAGATATGCTTTGTCCAACGCAAATCACTGCTGACAGTGATGCCTAGGTCACGCTCGCAAGAGGATTTCTTGATATCAGTGTTGTGGAGGGAGTATGTGGACGCAGGGTTTTTTCTCCCAAAATGCATGGTGGTACACTTGTCCACAGCCAGTTTCAGTTGCCAGTCTGTGATCCATTGCTGCATTGTGTCTAGGTCTGATTGCAGGAAAGAGTTGTAGACATCAGGATCAGTCCTCTTGATTTCAAGGTACAGCTTGATGTCGTCTGCATATTTCAATACTGTGGCATTCTTTAAATTGGCATATATGTCATTAATGTATCCCACAAACAGGAGGGGACCAAGGACAGATCCCTGTGGTACACCCGATGACATCTCATATGGTGTAGAGTGCTGTCCTAGAACTGTGACTACCTCCTTTCGGCTGAGGATGAAGGATTTCAACCAGTTAAAAAGGTCATCCCCCACACTCATTGCAGCAGAGTTCACACCATAAGCCTTTTGTGTGGCACAGAGTTTAAAGCCTTAGCAAAGTCAAGTAGACAACATCCACATGAGCCACTGTCAGTGATCTGAGTAATGTCCTCAAGGAACTCGACAAGCTGGTCACTGCAGCTGGAGTTAGGGACAAATCCATATTGTGAGATTCGGATGAGACTGTGAGAGCTCCAGAAGTTCCAGAGTGTTTCTCTAACACACGATTCCATCAGTTTTGCAATACAGCTAGTGAGACTGACTGGGCGATAGTTGACAGGTGATGTGCGGTCACCCTTTTTGAACAGAGGAATGACACTGGCAGTTTTCCACTGCTCCGGAGTAGCACCATTGTTGAGACTACTGGAAGAAAATAGAAAGCTTGTGTAAAAGGAAGTGCCTGCCACGTTTGAGAAGCAGGTATGTAACTCCATCGAGACCAGGGGAGGCATAGTTGCGCTTATTTTGAAGGTGACGTCGCAGCATTGCAGGTGTAAATTCCATAGTTGTTATGGAGTTTGCTGTTAGTGATGGTGAAGATGGTACATTTTGACTTTCGACAGTGAATATGTTTGCATAGCACTCGGCAATGATTCTGCGCATTCCTTGGGGTCGTCAGTGATCTGGTTCGTGTGAGGGTTGCGAAGAGGGCCCACTGGAGAGTGAGGTCTCTGCTTTGAATGCACATATTTCCAGAAAACCTTGCTGTCAGGATTGGCTGCTATGCACTGTTCAAATTCAATCAGCATTTTTTTTTGTCACTTGCTTGAGATTGTTGGAGGATTTATTCCGCTTCTTCCTGTTGGTGTCTGATTTATGCAACTTGTATTCCTGTTCAGCAGTCCGACGTTCAGCAGTCCGTTATAATCTCAAGTATTAGTGTAACGACATTCTTATACAGGTTCGTATGTATTTTGGTCTGAATGCATCTTTAATTATCTTTAATACAAAGTCAACATTACTGGAATATCACATGGAACAGAATTATGATATCATTTGCTTTCGTTAGATGGCAACAAATTATGGTTTTGCTGTTTTCTATTCAGCGCGCATTATTATATTATTTCTACACACAAAATTTTACACACGAATAATCCGTAATCAGTGCTGTATGTACGTGTGTATGCTACATTTCAAATATGAATTAATGGTGACTTACCCTGCATTCAATATTTCAGGGATTAGCGAATGTTGCAACTGTAACCCTCATCAGGAATTAGCGAATGTTGCAGGTGTACATGTGTGAGAGCATATGCGGAGTAGACATGCGCAGAAGCTTGTTGTTATAGCAACAAGCTAGCTTCATATAACTCTCTTCTGTTGTCGATAATAATCGTTCTTTGGTGTATTCATATGGATTCGGAGGTTCTAAGTTTGCCTCTTTTGCGCTCTTTTGTCCTGATGTGCACTGTGAACTCTCGTGTCTGGCATTTTCGCTGATGTTTCTTCACGAAAGTGTCTGTTTGTACGTGTTTCTGTGTTTTTTTTCATAAGTATGCGCAGTTTTCTTGTTGTGATTCCTATGTAGGATGCACCAGCTAACCTCGTATACAACATAGGCCCTCTGGCACATTTTGGATCTTAGATGGGGCAATTTGATAATGTGCGCTACTCGATGTTGTGAAAGGTGTTGTTCGTGTTCAGAACATTTCTCAGGGGATGGGAACCTGAGAGTTCACAGACTGTCAAAATATCTCATAAATTAAATGCCAGAATTAACTGTGATAAATAATATATAATAATACTGAAAAGTGAATGAAGTTTCTGAAAACGCAAAACATTGAAGAGAAAAAGGAACTCTAGATAAATTATTTAAATCAAAGGTGGTATACTCTTGCTGTCAACTTGTATTTTGTATATTATACTAAAATGTCGCACATAGAACGCTGCAGGCGTGCCATCTTTTAAAACAGCTGGAGTATAGCGAAAACGGTTGATATGAAATATACATTCCATATGTATCCAGTTCTATATTTGTGTTGATCTGTAAAAATTACAGGAATCACTAGACAATAAATAATAGTTTTGGCCTTATATTCTACGCCGAAATGCTTAGAAATAAATATGTTTAATACACACGTCTAAGCACAGGTCCCTTTCCCTCTCCTTCTCTCTCTTCTTTGCCTTACCCTTTCTCTCTTTCTGTGTGTGTGAGAGAGTATTCGGATGTGATAAACATACTTGCATATATATATGCACATACGTCTATACAAATATATATTTTTATAATATATGTACAGTCTTATGCAGACTCGTAAAACTGATCAACATGACACTTTTAGAATTATATTTTGATATAGGCGCCGGAGTGGCTGTGTGGTAAGTGTCTTCTGCTTTAGCCTCGGGCCGACCAAAGCCTTGTGAGTGGATTTGGTAGACGGAGACTGAAAGAAGCCTGTCGTATATATATATATATATATATATATATATTTATGTTTGTGTATATGTTTGTGTGTCTGTGTGTGTCCCTCTAGCATTGCTTGACAACCGGTGCTGGTGTGTTTATGTCCCCGTCACTTAGCAGTTCGGCAAAAGAGACCGATACAATAAGTACTGGGCTTACAAAAGAATAAGTCCCGGGGTCGAGTTGCTCGATTAAAGGCGGTGCTCCAGCATGGCCCCAGTCAAATGACTGAAAGAGGTAAAAGAGTAAAAGAGTAAAAGAGTAAAGAGAGTATAACTTTTATTCAGTATATTGGAGATTAATTCATTTTATTGCGTACAAGTATCCTAATTACCTCCCCTTATCTGGATCCCTTATTCGATGTGCACATATGTAGAATTTTTGCTTTGCGCGTTTCTGTGATTCAAGCCTCGCCCCCTTGATGTCTCTAACTAGAATATTGCTTTGTAATAAGAAATTGAGTCCGTGATGCTCCTACCAGCGTAAAAATCAGAGAATCCTTGACTATTTGCGGATGCATGGTAATTAATATAACGTTAGATTTTGAAGACCTTTGGAGTACGTCAATATGCATTCCTTAGGCATTGGATTCGAAATTTTAAATATAGTTGTATGTCTAAAATGCAGCTATACCTAGGTTACTTAAAGTGCTAATTTATATTGCATTTCTTGACTGCTCATTTGGGACTCTGCTGCTCGAAGGAGTTTTTAATTACACATCGAAAATCAAAATATTACATGTGTGTTGCAATGTCAGTACTAGAAGAATCTAAAGCAGCGAGTTGGCAGAATCGGTAGCACGATGGGAAACATACTTAGCGGCATTTGTCCGTCGTTACGTTTCGAGTTCAAATTCCGCCACGGTCGATTTGGTTTTTCATCGTTTAGGGGCCGATAAAATATGTACTAGTTGATGATTGGGATCGATGTAATTGACTTAACGGCTTCCTCGAAATTGCTTACGCCGAAATTTGAAACGAATCTCAGAAACATCTACTGTTATTTTGACAAAATAACTCAGAACGCTACATTCATAATCGATTTTCTCCAAAAACAGAATTAATATCAATTGCCTATTATAATAATATGGAATACCGTACTGCACATGGAACCTCAACTGCAGGCTTGGTGCCATGTATAACAGACCTCTGTCAATACATCACTTCACCGCAAAATCTGTTTCCTGAAAGACTGCCTATGCTTATTTGTGTGAACAATTCCCTTGCAACACACACACTTACGTTGCCGGGTGGTTCTCCGTCTGATTCGACGATGGGGATTCATTTGTCATTGTGAGTGTGTAACAAGCATTTAGGAGACTCGGGCAGAATATGTGAAACAGCTGTAAATTCAAATGACGGAAAATATGTCAGACGCTTAATAAAATGTTTTTATTTACCTAATTACAGTAATGTACTTTTGTTTAGTCTCTACCATCATTTTAAAGAGACAATTTTTAGGTCCCAAATGGTAGGATAGAAAGATACGTGGTTTCTTAGCGAACATCATAAGTATAAAAAACTAAACATACATATACATGAATAGATACATACATATATTCTACTGCATACGTATCTATGCTACTGTATACGAACTGATGTCACGTGATAGGATTTATAGACACGGTGAGTCCTACCAGGTGACATCTAATTCATTAGATCATCTTGAAAATAAAAAATTCTGAAGTAATTTCGAAATACCCTATGCAATAGTCACACGGTAATCTAAGAGAAATAACACAATACAAAATCTATTCCATCACTGAAATTTATATATATGTGCAAGTGTGTGACTGAGTTTACATGCATATATAGAATCGTTCTCGCAAACACGTAGGAGCACATATGTAAACATTTACATTTCTATGTTGTGTGTATATATATATATATATATATATATATATATTATATATATATAATATATATATATATATATATATATATATGCGTGCAATGTGTTTCAGGGTCCGTGTGTTTGCAAATGTGTGCTTACATATAACAAATAAAAACACACATACATGCATATATGCAAACACACACACACACACACACACACACACACACGCACACACACAAATAAACATATAAATATTGTCGATTTTTCCACAAAATCATTTAACTGACGAGGGTGTCAATTTAAACAATACACTATGTAATGAATATTGTTTACTTATTTCCAAGTGTGCTTACTGTTACACTTGAATGCATATACACATACATATATATATGTGTGTGTGTGTGTGTGTGTGTGTGTGTGTGTGTGTGTGTGTGTGTGTGTGTGTCTGTGAGTGTATAGATTATATATATATATATATATATATATATATATATATATATATATATGTGTCACTTTGCTCTCTATCTAACTCTCTAGTTACCTATCATATATCTAACTATTTTCATTTATACATACATTCCGGCATACATATATGCAAATAAGAAATAGATGGATAGGTTTCTGTGTTTAGACTATGATGGTAATTAGAAAATATTTATATTTATCTCTAAAAAAATCACAAAGCTATATTCCTAGAGATATTTTTTCCACTATACAGGTAAATGGATTGTGAATTTGGTTGATTGATGGAATAAACAAATTAGTAAGTAGAAGCAAATTTGATGAATGCAACAAGTTAATTTAATTTATTATTTCAGATATAACTATTTGTGCGGCTCTAAGTATACGTCTTTGCTAGGAATAGATTTGCGATTACTAATTTGGAAGCAAATTTAATAAATATTCTGTGGGTAAGCGGGGCATAACTTACTTGAATTTACTGACGTAATTAAGTATCTTCTGTATTAGTTTAATTACAATAATAAATAGTAAGACAGAGAATATATTGTTGCTACTATTGTCGATTTTGGAGGTGTAGTTACTAAATATAGTTTTGTTCCAATATAACTTACTATATCTTGAGTGAAAATGGCAGATCGAAAGAAGTATTAAATCATATTTATTTCTTATTTCAGGAAAACGCCAATATTTGGAAGAGGTGTGTATTCGATTATGCATCGAATTTATGATAATACAGTACAATACAGTAACTTATTTGATCGAGTGTAGATGAATGAATGTCCAAGTCAATATCGTATTGGATGGCCTAACATTCTGCTGTTGCTGAAAGACAGGACTGAGAATCTATATATAATAATCAAAGACAGAAAGTAAAAATCAATCCATCTATCATGCTCAAAGCCAAGAAGGTGTATTTATGTATTGTGGTTCATATTTCGATCATGTCTGATGAAAGCAGAGCGGAAAGCATGTCGAATCTATCAAATTGAAAGATTATTGTAAATTGAAAGAATCAGAAAGTATGGTGTAAAATAATTTCATCAATGATATTCAGGTTGTGACAAGGCAGTTCTTGGGAATACTAAAATACTAAAAATAATAATAATAATAATAATAATAATTATAATAATAATAATAATAATAATAATAATAATAATAATAATAATAATAATAATAATAATAATAATAACGTAATCGACTTAATCCCTTTGTCTGTCCTTGTGTGGCCACTCTCCGTTTAGCCTCTTGTGGGTAGTACAGAAATAGGCATTTCGTTTGTCTTTAGGCCTTTTTTTAGCTCAAATTTCGCGTGGTCGACTTTGATGCGCAGATTATTTAATTAATTTATGAATTTATTTTAAACTTAACACTTTCAAACTACCGTTACTGGTAGGATATGTCACATAGAACAGGGTTTATTCTTAACGTTTCTGACAAGAGTTTGTATTTTAGAACCGATGTTTACGTTCTGAGTTGAAATTCCGCCGAGGTCGATTTTCAACCATTTCAGATCTGCTCAATTAAACGTACAGATTATTTAATTAATTTTTTTAACTAAACACTTTACAATTTCTGATACTGGTAGAATGTGACATAGAACAGGGTTTACTCTTAAAGTTTTTGACAAAAATTTGTATTTTAGAAGTTATTTCGTCAGAAGTTAGAGAGTGACAATGGGCAAATTCTTGTTTAATAAGTGCCAATACACGACACTCTCAGCTTTTTACTTACTCATTAACTTCCGCCGATGATACATATATACATATTACATACATGTTTAAAAAAAGCTCATCACGCAATCGAACCAATGAGAGAACCTCTACTTTGTCGCTCGACACGCTCGACAGCCAAAGTATCCCCCTGTCTAAATTACACGCCTATCGTATGTAATGTCCTAGATTATCCCTAGAAAGACGGTTTGCTCAAGGCTGGAATGTCTTTGATGATACGTATGCAGTATCAGGATTTATTTGAGGCTGAATAACAACATTATGGTCACTTTCTATATTAACACCCACACAAAATGGTAAAAAAAAACCTGCCATTAATTTGGTGTGGATGGGTAATATCAAATAATTTAATCACGAGATATATTTAAATTAAACACGAAAAATTGAAATATTATCATTATTTACATGGAAAAATTTTAGTATTTTATAAGGTAAAATCTTAAATTATTATTTGACACATATTAATTATCTTATAACAGCAATGCCTGGAAAAATCATGGATTATATGGAAAAATGCGAGCATGAAAATTCATATTCGTAAAATTATAAACCTGGAAAAGTACAGGACAAGTTATTACATCTGTACAAGTATAGGACAATCTTTTACTTCTAGTAAAGTAAAGAATAAGAAATTTTTGCTTAAACTATTTGAGCTAAAATTATAATTTGAATATTAAAACTTATATTATTATAGTTTACAAATAACACTATACTTATTTAAGTAGAATTTGGCTAATTTATTACCTTAAATATTGAAAAATATTGACTAATTAAACAAACTTAAAATTTAGCTGAACAGTTTAATGCAGTAAATTTCAAAGATGAGAACTGTAAAAGGTGATAGATTAGAAGAATAAGTAAAACGTTGCTTATTCTTTACTTTACGAGAAGTAATAGTTTGTCCTATACTTTTACAGCTGTAATAATGACTTTTCATACTCCCATTTTTCTATGTAATAATATATAATAAAGACACATTATTCCATTTATAACTGGCAATGTGGACGTAATATACACCTATTCTATAAGGATATTGACACATTACCTGAAAGGATATCCATAGATGCATGCAGGAAATGAGCAATACTAAGGATTTATTCACATTTTCAAGACATGCTCACACGACATTTGTTAACCCTGAAGACTTTTGTCAAACTGAAGCTCATTTTTAACAGTGAAAATTTCCGAAAGCTTGCATGTCTTCAATAATACTAAATACATCAATGTACGATGTATATTGAACATTTTTTCTAAACTTTAAATTTTTTGATAATGACAGGCATTCCTGTAAAACCTACAGGTTTCAAAGTATGTTCCCCGTGAGGTTGCCATTTCTTGTTCCAAGAGGGGTAACTATTGATGGAGGTCTTTAATTATAAATAAGAAAAATGATGATGATAACTGGTGACACTTTACTTCAATTGCTAAGAGTGAAATTAATACTTTATATATTGCATTACTCGGATAATTTATCCTGAATCGTGAAATCGTGTTCAGTAATGCCAAGATGTACGGCTAACGCATAGGTATTTCAATATATGGCAGTACAGTGGTGGGGCCCAGTGACATTATCCAGAAAAATAACTCAAAAAATGAATATGGTGAAGTAATTAATGAATTTACAAATTGATCTAAGCTAAGATTTTAAGTGCTCCTATCTAAATATGCGAGATGGACCCATTAATACTGGATAAAAATATAAAAATGCAATAAACTAAAGTCAGCAGCCAGACAAACGAAGCAGATATACAAATAGGATAATGTGTCTATGTTATATATTATTACATAGAAAAATGCAAGTATGAAAGGTCATATTCTTAAGATTATAAACCTGGAAAAATACAGGATAAGTTATCAGTTATTACAGCTGTAAAAGTATAGGTCAGACTATTACTTCTAGTAACGTAAAGAATAAGTAACTTTTTACTTTAAATATTGCAGCAAGGAATTATTCTAACCTATCACTCTTTACAATTCTTATCTTTCAAATTTATTGCATAAAACTGTTCAGCTAATTTCTAGGTTTGTGTAATTAGTCAATTTTTTTTATATTTAAGGTAATGAATTAGCCGAATTCATATAGTAACAGGTGGATTTAGTTGACTGAACTAGAAACCGAGTTTATGAGGATTGAGTATAACATTTAATGAGTAATAATGTAAGCAGGAAATATGGTACAGAAAATTGTAGTCATAATTTTTATTGTATTAATAAAAAAAAATTTGTATAGTATCCATGGACTTATTGATACTATTAATTGCATAAGTATTACTATTACTGAACATTCTGACTCTGGTTGGTAAAATATTTAGTGAGTGACACTAACAAAACCTGCTTTCACTACAACTGATATTCCAATACATGTTACTACGGTTGCACATGATGTTGACTATAAATATAAGAAGACGTTGCATGCAACACGGTTAAGTGACACAACTAGCCTGATTAAGGGGTAAAATTTTCAGAAACAATCTCTTAAATTCCAGCAGATTAAGAGGCCCTTTAAACAAATCACATCATGATTGTTACGCATTCGCTTAACTGGTTAAATAACTTCTCTACGTTTGCATACACGAAGCGATATTCTATTGCGTAGAATAACATTTACTGATATGGTACCAAGTAGAAGAGAATACACTATACAAGAGATACTCTGCGTTGCTAAGCTTGTAAAATACGCTGGATGATTTTCGATAGCCCCTCTAGATAAATGAAGAAAAATACCGTTTGAAGATTCAATACAACATTAGCATGAACAAACAAGACTACAATCACTAGAATGCTAAAACGAAAATATCATTTGGAAAGCTAGATACTTGAAATGGAATAACATTACAGAAAATGCTTCTCTCAAAGCCAGGTTTTTAAAACAACGTGAAACATTCTATGATAGACGTAGAAACGCATTTGGGAAACAAATACACACGTTTGCAAAATACATTTTGTTAGACTGATCTAAAATCAGGTACAACAAAAATATTTGTTCGTTAGAGAAAACGTAGCAAAATGAAGAAGCGAAATTCCATCTCTCGAAAGCATTGCAAAATTTAGATAGTATCGGTAACTATCAAATTTCTCACATTGTAACGTCCAAAGCTTCTGGGGGCTTTGGTGTGTAACATACTAAACTTTTAACTAACGAATTATTAAACAATTTATTAAGCCAAGTACGCAAGCATTTTACCTGTACTAAAATAGTTATCCTCAAGGAAAAGCTGATAGTTCATCCATATAGCTGTCGTACTGTAAAATGTCTGCCAGTACTCTATATAATAATTTCTAATAGTAACATATTGTTTGATGTATTTCACTTCCGGCACTTCATTGCATGTCCATTTCGCAATATTCAGTAGTCCCCTGATTTTGTATACTTCCGATCCACAAGATTCTTCCAATGATCTTCTTTATCTGAAGTCTGATGTAGCCAACTTATTCCATATAAAAAATGGTGCGCTGAAAGTAACTGTCAATCGCTTATATACAATATCATATTTATATAACGAGAATAAGCGAATGTGTTTTGTTACAGCACAATCAAATTATTCGATTACAAACTAATGAAGTGTCAAGTAAATTCTACTGTCAAAATCAAGTAGAATATTCGTGTTTGATCGTATTTTGTCTGTCAGCTATCGCTTGTTCAATATACGTTGGTCACTAAAAAGCCAGTTTGGACAGCAAATAAATGTTTTGACACCGGAATCACAAAACGTCTCTCAGGGGTGACCGAAAAGTAAATATTATAAATTCTGCGTCTGATACATGACTCGAGAATCCTTTTAATAATAAGAAAAGTTCTTTAGCAAGTACATTAGAATAACTTTTGGACTAGTGTGATTTATAAAATTGACTGTAAAACGACACAGACAAAGGAGTCGAGCAGGAGATTTGGAACAACAGAAAAGGAGGTAGAGTAAATATTTGTGTGAATCCTCTGCAAACACGTAGGAAAAATTTATATTTTCAATAGTTAAAATCAATAAGACTTTTGCTCAGAAGCAAATACATATCTGAGCCATGAACACCTTTATGGTTCCACGTATAATTCATAATTGTTTGTTATTTGACTTTTATGATTAACGTACCCTGTACCCTGAGAAATTTGCTAACAAAACCGTAGCCTACAGAAGAGTGCTGACATCCCAGAGCAACTTTGTAGATCCATTGATTTCCATGAGAAAGCAATAACTACCAGCGCAAAAGAACTTGATACGTACACTTGTTGACCAGTCATTTCAATATGTGATCCTCGTAAAAAGAAATAATACCAGTGCAAGAGTTATCTTTCGGTTAATAGAAGATTGCTTACATTTATGTCGATGTTCAAAAGTGCTCAAAACTCGGTATCGGCAAAAACATCTAAGGATGTGCTTAATGAAAATCACGCCTATCAGAATTACGAGTTGTGTTTACCTGATTTTTACTTAAAACCCCACAAATATTACAGTAAATGTATGAAAGCCGAAAGAAAAGATCCTGCATACACATTTTTTATGGCTATCCTCTATATAACGTGTCGGTGACTCTCTACGTAAAATATTCATTAAAATTTTGACTTAATATAAGCCAAATTTTCAATGAATATTTCAATGAGGAATCTATTGCCGTCCCAATTATAGGTCATAATTATAATACTTTCAAATGGACGCAAAATTGATTCAGTAACTTGAGAGAAAGTAGCTTCAGTCTGATAGACATTATAATTATCTCTTCAAATAGTGTGATGACGTTTGTGCTGTACAGCTAAAATAAATTCTTATAAAATATCCACTGAAATGATTCAAATATATCTTGCGAGGGAGCAAAGGAAACAATAATAAAATAGCTGTAATGCACGAAAAAGTGTTTCTATATTTTGAAAAATAATATTAAAAATAAAATGCAGGTGGAAGACAATAAAAACAATTGAGAAAAGAAAAAAGAAAAATAATAGTGTAAAATTTAAAATCTAAGCAAAATTTTGGATTAGAGAATTCTATGCTAGGCCGATCGTAAGAAAACCTCTATAGACTCAGCAAATGAATACAACTGGTCAGGATGAGTACATTGCAGCACTAAAATGCAAACAGCGGTTGTTGAATTCATCTTTAAAGTTTGTAATTACTGCATCCCACCAGTAAAAAACACCAACAGCTAGCAATTAAATAGTATATATTATCCAACATCAGAATATGTGCTGTCTTAACCAAATTGAACACTAATAAAAATGCCCATGGTTTGACAATGAGCTATATTCTTCGTGTGGATCACCTCGTGTTCAACACTTAAGATAATATGCAAATTGAGCCACTGCTACTGACAACACATTTATTTACTGCTCGGATCAGATATAAAATTCGTATAAAAATGCGAAAATATAACCAGGAATAGAGAAAAAATAATAAAAACAGTGAAATAGATATAATCACATTTCCCCAAAAGGTTTCAAAGTATATATATGAATTATTGAACAGAACACAATATAACAAGTAGAATAGGGTGAAAGATCTAGGCGGGAATAATATAACTGCATTAAATTGATACGAAAAAAGAATCAAATTCTTCCTGTAGAAAGTTATATTTTTAGCAATCTCAAGGTGACACTATTTGAATTAACCAAAACTAAACAGGAACAGAGCTGATATCTATTTTAGAATATGTCACTCGAAATTTATCACAAAAATAATTAGTTTACCACAGATGCAGTGATATAAAGATACTAAACCACTAAAAATATTCACCGTAAAATTACAAAAATATCTACAAAAAGATCTTGGAAAGCTAATACAAATATGTACAACACAAGAGAAAAAAGAAGCAATTTCTTAATTGGCAGGTAATGCTCAGATTTGTCCTTACTTATTTGACTGTAGGCCTGAAAAATGTCTACTAAGTACTAATAAAGCTATCACTATACTTCAAAAATTTGTTATGAACTCTGCACTGTACCATTATATTCAAATTGTAACTCATTTAAATCCAGATTTACCTCCCATGATTTTGTTCACCAGAATTATATATGCAATTTTCAGTAAATAGCATTTTTGGCTCATCACACTAACATAAGTTGAAGTCCTATTATTTCTTTCTTTATTTATTTACTTATTTAAAACATAGTTCGAAATAATTGTTAAGAATTGTAGGGAGTAAACGAGATCAACTAGCATGATTTTTAAGAAAAAGAAGTTAAAAATACCCGATGGAAATATCAGTGCCCAAGGCTGATAACGCACATATGAAGTAAATTGAAAATTCTTCAAAATATCAAGAGGTTGAATCAAAGATAACCAAAGTGTGAAGTACGGAAATTAGCAATTTGGGAATTATAATACGGAACCACACTAGCGCATAATTAAAACCTTGAGACATTCACTTAGAAACAGCGAAGGGAAAATGGTAATAATTAGTGTTGCAGTGCATAGTTCATAAATTATTTTTAGTACAAATAAAATGCAAAAATAAAATAAAATGTAGCATATATGAAAGATGCGATCGATTATACTGTAAAAGTACGCAGCAAAACCTATATAAATAACTACTACAACCCACTCACTACTACTACTACTGCTGCTGCTGCTGACAACAACAACAACAACAACAAAATAATAATAAGTAGGATGGGGGAGCATCATAGCCATCTATTGAGAGGGATTCTTTGGGGTTTGAATAATTCACCCCTGGAAACATGGGTGGTTCGATCAACATCCTTAAAGAATCCTTATTCAGAGACCTTTTGAGCGGGATGGGCTACTCGACCTGACGAAAATTCTAACTGGGCCCCACCTGCAAGGTCATGTGCTGTTTATCTTGATATGATATCACCATGTCGCGCACATATAGTTGTGATGCATGTACCAGGTGTACCCTTATCAGACCGTTAGTCATGATGGGTATACCGGGCTTCAAATATTTTACCCAGTGTCACTTTGATGGCTTGCACTGCTCTCTCACTCAATAATAACAATAATAATAATAATAATAATAATAATAATAATAATAATAATAATAATAATAATAATAATGATAATAATAATAATGATAATAATAATAATGATAATAATGATTCACGAATAGTACAAGCACCACACTGAGGCTGTAACTAACGGAGAAAATGTAACGATTCCTTGGGACTTTCCAGTACACACACACACCAAGCCATCAAAGCTAATAAAGAAGATAGAGTTGTAAAAGACCAAAACAATAAAGTCTGTTTATTGAGGGAAATTAGCATACCTTGTGATCATAATATCTTGGCAAAAGAATTTAACAAGCCTAGAAAATATAAAGATTTTCCCATTGAAATCGAAACGACGTGGCATCTCAACACAATTATAATACCAGTGATTGTTGGAATTATCGAAAAAGAACAGAAGATTATTTGTGGATGATATGCCACATATATTGAGAAGAGCATTACCGCAGTGAATTTTCTTTCTTCTCCCCCTTTAGTTTTTTTATTCTCATTTTCATTTTTTCTTCATTCCTTTTCATCTCTGCCCCTCTTCCCCTTTTTTCTATTATATAACATTGTAAATGAACAATCTGGTGTGTTTTTATAGTAATAGCTTACCGATATATACAGCGAGATTTTTTGACCTATGTATCGAAGAAATGGAAAGACACTCGGCAAGAAATGGAAAATAAATTGAAAGAAAATGATGATGATACTAATAATAGTGGTTTCAAATTTTGGCACAAGGTCAGCAGATTTTAAGCTGGGGTTGAGTCTATTACATCGATTCCTTTACTCACCTGGTCCTCATTCAATCGACCTCGAAAGGTGGGGAAAGCAACGTCGATCTCGGCTGATTTTGAACCCAGCACGTAAAGATCGACGAAAGGCCGCTAAACCTTTTGTCTGGTGTGCTAACGGTTCTGTCGTCTCGCAGCCCTAATAATAATAATAATAATAATAATAATAATAATAATATAATAATAATAATAATATAATATTAATAGTAATATAATAGTAATAATAAAAAATTATAGTAATATAATAATAATAATAATAATAATAATATAATAATAATAATAATAATAATAATAATAATAATAATAATAATAGTAATAATGATAATGATAATAATAATAATAATAATAATAATAATAATAATAATAATAATAGTAATAATAACAATAATAATAATAATAATAATAATAATAATAATAATAATCAACTAATGATTAATAAAGCCGTAACTGAAGACAGCCACCGAAAGAAGAAAGGCCTCAGTATGGCCTGGATTGACTACAAAAAGGCGTTTGATAGCATCCCCCACACATGGATCCTCGAAATACTAGCCATTAACAAAGTAGCACCAACAATCATAAAATTCATAGAGCACTCTATGAATAAATGGCAAACAGTCCTACACCTCCAAACAAAAGAGGGACTCATGAAAACCAAAGACATCCCCATTAGAAGAGGAATATTCCAGGGAGACACGCTCTCTCCACTCCTTTTCTACTTGGCACTGTCACCTCTATCTGATATGCTAAATAGAACTGGATGCGGATATAAATGTTACGGCAAAACGATCAGCCACCTTTTATATATGGATGACCTAAAACTATACACTGCAAATGACAAACAGCTGGAAACACTATAAAGACAGTTCATGGATTTACCAAAGAAATAGATATGAAATTTGGATTAGAAAAATGCGCCAAAGTAACCATGAAAAGAGGAAAACTAGTTAAGAGTAACAACATCACACTAGATAAAACCAATGAAATAAAAGAATTAGACCAAAGCCAAACTTACAAATACTTAGGAATCCATGAACTAGACAAGACACAACACACACAAATGAAAGAGAAAATAAAAAAAGAATATTATAGACGAGTTAGATCAATACTAAAAACAGAGCTCAATGCTAAAAACAAGATAATAGGTATCAACACTTTAGCTGTCCCAGTTATAAGTTACAGCTACAATATCCTTAACTGGACACGAAATGAACTGTCCAAAATAGATAGGAAAACAAGAAAAATACTGACAGGATCAAGGATGCATCACCCAAAATCTGACATAGAAAGACTATATATACAACGTATAGAAGGTGGTAGAGGCCTTATACAGCTGGAAAACTACTATAAAATAACCACCATAGGACTGCAAAAATACCTACTTCAGAAGGAAGGAAAACTGATCCAGATAGCAGCAAAACACGAGCAAAACAAAAAAATGTTCTCAGTATTTAAGGAAGCTGACAAATACAAACAAGAAATCATACCACCTAATAAACATGAAGAAGAAGAAGAAGATGATGAAGAAACAACAAAAGCTATAAAACAAATGAAATCCAAACTAAAAATAGAACAGCAACGAGCCATGATAAAACGATGGCAAGAAAAGCCCCTTCATGGTAAATACAGCACTAAACTAAACGCAAAAGAAATAGACAAAGAAAAATCCCAGCAATGGTTGAGAAGCTCAGGACTCAAAGCAGAAACAGAGGGATTCTTAATTGCAGCACAAGACCAAAGCCTCCCCACCAGAAATTACCAAAAACATGTAATGAAAAGAAATATTACAAGTAACTGCAGAATATGTGGAGATGGACAAGAAACAATAAATCATATTATCTCTAGCTGCCCAGTCCTGGCTAAGAAGGAATATATTCACAGACATGACAGAGTTGGAACCTACATACATTGGAAGCTATGCCAACATTATGGAATAACAACAGAAAAAAGATGGTATAGGCACACACCAGAAAAGGTCACAGAAAACGAGAAAGCAACCATACTCTGGGATATGCCGATACACACAGATAGAGAAATTAAGGCCAACAGACCAGATATAGTTGTCAGAGATCATGAAGAAAAAAAATGCTTTCTAATTGATGTATCAATACCGGCAGATGACAACGTGTCTCTAAATGAAATGGAGACACTCTCAAAATACAAAGACCTGGAAATAGAGGTAACTAGAATGTGGAACCTGAAAACAGAAACAATTCCTATCATAGTAGGTGCATTAGGCATGATAAAACAATATTCAGACAAATACTTAACAAAAACACCAGGACTTACAAACACATATAACATACAGAAAATTGCACTACTAGGCACTGCACACATCCTACGCAGAACATTTTCCATACAATAACCATCAGAGGATCACAACAAATCACAGCACATACCCAAGGCACACAGAGCTGCGCTCGGTAGTGAAGTGAAAGCACGCTATAAAAATAAAACTACTGAATAATAATAATAATAATAATAATAATAATAATAATGATAATGATAATGATAATAATAATAATAATAATAATAATAATAATAATAATAATAATAATAATGATAACGATAATAATAATAATAATAATAATAATAATAATAATAATAATAATAAAATAATAATAATAATAATAATAATAATAATAATAATAATAATAATAATAATAATGACAATAATAATAATGATGATGATGATGATGAAAGCAATAGTAATAATAATAATAATCCTTTCTACTATTGGCACAAGGCCTGAAATTTGAGGGGAGGGGCCAGTCGATTAGATCGACCCCAGTACGCAAATGTTACTAAATTTATCGACCCCGAGAGGATGATAGGCAAAGTGAAACACGTCGGAATTTGAACTCAGAACGTAAAAACGGACGGGATGCCACTAAGCATTTTACCCGGCGTGCTAACGCAAGCTCACTGCCTTTAAAATTATATCTATACTAACCACAATGAAACTAAGCCATGACGATAGGCAAAAGAATAACAAGATGCAAAATGTTTTTCGGAATTTCTATAGAAACATGTAAAAAAGTGTAACCGAAGACCGCTAGCAATATGATGTGCCAAGAAAAACGAATTACCAATAAATCAACAGCTTCTATACCACTCAAATAAGCTGGATAACTCTGATCCCTAGGAGAAAATATACTCCTTGGTTTGACATTTCTCTACCGTCAAGAGCACGCTCAGAGTAGGACACACGCTTTTATTTCTTTTAATTATGTCCCAGATCGACTATGTCGCCGTTAATAAAGCCGGAAACGAATATTCTCCATAATGCAGCATGTGGTTGATTTTTAGCGACACCAAGAATTCCCCCTAGAGTGTTACCGGTCTCGCCAACAATTAGTCCTTTATAGAACGCCAAATTCGAACTTCCGCAAACTTTATTGCAGAAAAGGCAAAGGCTGTGAGAATCTAAGAACATCGTATGAATCAGGCGACTGGTTTGCTCTTTGCTTGACCGAGGCTCCACAAGGAAGAAAAATAGGTTGAGAAAAAATGTAGTGGGATGGAATGGTGACTAGAACTGCTTATCGTCTAGGAATGTTTGAATACATAAATACATACATTATTTAATATATATATATTTTTTTTCTCTTAGTGACCGACCAGGCTATCAGATGTTGCTACACATCGCTGGTCACAGAGGGCTTCGCATTGTTTTATCCCTCAAATGACGCCACCCCGTTGGCTAATCGAGCTGGCCATATATATATATATATATATATATATATATATATATTAATACAAAAACAATTCAAGGACGGGTCATTCGAAGATTTATATTCTCAGTCAAGAACCAGATCATCCTCGCAATGCATGTGTGTGTGTGTGTATACATAGTATAAAAAGGATTATCTTGGCGAATACCGTATTATCTCTCAAACTGGTTTAGATGCCGGCTATCCACAACAGCCAATTATATAGTACTCAAGCTAAGAAAGAGATACTGATTCTGGTAGATTTCACTCGTTAGATAATTCCGTGTTCCTATTGAGAACAGCGACTATTCCGTAGAGTGTCTAATAACGTTGATAACGAAGAGGAGTATGGAGATTTTATTCAAATCCGAAAACTTCATTTTTTAACGGTTTTCTGCATCACATACATCTGACCTACATAAGTTTCAACTGTATTTAATAAATATACATACATGCCTATAGCTTGTAAGATATTCATTTACTTGGTTTAAAGTTCCAATGCAAATACTTCTCCAAATTCTGATTATCAGCTTTTCCTAACCTTACATTCAATATTTTTTGCACTATTTGTGTTTGCTATTGTTGTCGACAAGGCTATTGGCATCTTTATGAAGGTTGATGCATATGTTGGTAAGTTGACACTAGAGATGTGTCATCCGCGTCATATATGTAGCCGTGCTAATAAACTGAAATGGATAAATGAATTCTGGAATAATATTTATTTATAAAGTATGCATATTTTATGCGGGAATCAGACATTCACAGCATGCGTTATGCCACATGTGGAAAATGTAGATATAGTCAAGAAATACATTGTTATCTAGCTAGGGTAAAATCAAGAGTAAAAATAGAGATGATATTCAACATAGAAAAAGCATGGGCAAATTATGAACATAGTTTGAAGGTAGCAGTAATATACGCAGATCGAAAAATATAAAATCAAAGGCACGGTGATAAAGCCTTTAAACACAGAACAAGTTTTCAGAAAGACAAAAAATTTAAGCAATAGTAAAAGGGAAAAAGGGTCCGAAGCTCATCTACTGAATAGAGGAAATTCATACAAGAACTACAGCAGCGTAAATATAGATATAAATGAATATGTTGAGTTACATCTAAGTATAGAAATCTAAATTTCAAACCCATAAATATGACAATATACTATATTTGTGTTTTGAGGATCAACGTAAATCCATACGAATTGCAAAATAGAAATGATTGAACCACGATATAGGTTAAGATAATGACATTAGAAATATATGCAGGTAAATATATATATATATGCAGGTTGAACAGGCTAATCTCTGCAGTAGTTATAGCAGTATCAAAAGATGAGGTATCCAAGCACGAAATTAGAAACTTATTAGACAGAGAAAACAGAAATGGAAAGATTGTTCCGTCTGTGGTTAAAATCTACAAGAAACAGAAGCACGTATAACATGAAAGATAAATAGTAAAGAAATAGTACTTGGGGGAAATTTAAAAACACCAAAGTCAAATGACTTTCCTTAAAGATCTAAGAATTATTCTTTATAGAAACATGAAAAATGAGATGCAGCACGGGATTTTGTCAGTGAAGAGGTCGCGGTCTCAAAGCGACGAAAATATTTTGACAAATTAAATATAAATGTTAAAGTGAATATTTTGACAAATTAAATTTAAATGTTGAAGTGAATCTAACGGATTTTGTGTGTTTCTTAAATGGCTTATAAACACCTTCAACACTGTAATTCTTTTCGTTCCAGCAAACGATCTCAGATCAGGTCACTTGCTATGCAAATACATCTCCGTAATATTTACATTCCTGATCAAAATATCTCCCTCCAATAAATAAGTAGTAAGGGAATATATCAATTCCACAGCAACTGGAAAATTAAAATACTCTATGGAGTGGTCGAGGCAAGATTGTTAGAAAAATAGAATATTTGGCACAATACAACGATTACAAGTACAACAGAAATCTAAGTTTATGTGTAGAATAAATCATGAAATTAAACTCTTCCGCTTTTTCCTATTCATCGCGTATTGGCCAGGTAACGTATTTTTGTTTCCAAAATCATAGTGAACCACTTCTTATTCTATTTTAAATTCTTTACTAACATTAATATTAAGTTTTCGTCGTGTATTACAGTTAATTCATTGAGTTTTCATTTATTTCTTTTTGTTGGATATGACTGTGGAACTTCTCGTTTTGTTAGATATTTGCAAACTGAGCTTATACCCCAGGTTTTCGCATTAGTTCCTAGTTAAATGAAATGGAAAAGCATCTAAGAAATAAAATACAGAATATATAAGGGTAAAATTATATAAAAACTGTAAAAGCAGATTTGGCAGATATCCTATCCCCTACAAAAGAGAAAATAATGAAATAGGATAAAAATGTCTTTCTTCACCAATTTTTTCAGTAATGTATCAATTTGAGATGATAATAATAACCAATTAACACCAATGATATACGAGATAATGAGTAGGTGACATTTTAATTGTTAGTATTTTGAAAATGTTTACCGGACAAAATCACGTAGAATAAGTTTCTTTATTGACAGTAGCTAAAGCTGTATTGTATTTTACATTTATTCCAAAGATATGTGTGTGAGTGTGTGTGTGTGTATGTGTGTAGGTATGTATGCATAGGTATATACATATATGTATATGTATATATACACATGTACATATGTATGTTTGTTTGTATATATGTGTATTGATATGTATATGCATGTGTATGTATTTATACACACATATATATGTATGTATATTCTAAAAAATCGATAGGCATTTAGTATATTTAATATATTTAGTAATAATTCATAGCAATTTATAATACCAATGATTATCTAATAAACAAAACTCTATTAAAAATTAGAACATATATTACTATATACATTTAGATATCTAAAATTATAAAATATAATAGAAGTTTAAGATATTTAAATAAAATATAACAATGTAGAACACATAATAAATTGTGGAAATATATATTACGACAGGTAAATCGTATATAAATGGAAGTGATGTTTTAAAGAGTTTTTAAATAAACAATTTAAAGAAATATAATATAAAAGATATTAGTGAAAATATCTCATGTCAAAATAAAATTAAATATGGTAGAAATCCATTCCCGTTCACGAAATCATGTAAAATTATTGTGATTATGATTAAAATACATGGCAAATAACTGTGTAAAATTGTATACATGGAAACGAAGTGACTCGACTAGAGATGATTGGTTTTGCTAATAATTATAACAAAAAGTAATCACGAGAGGGAACACGCTCAAGTATAAGTAATCATTTAAATTATTGAGCAAACACTACAACCTGTCTATGTTTGAAGAAGAACGCATCAAGATGATCGATCTTTCCGTAATCAACTTTATCTTAGTACTGTTAATTTAAACACAGGGTATTTGAGCATAGCGTAAACATATGTCAGAACCAGAAGATGAGGAGACGCTAATGTAAACCCAATACACGAATTAAATACATAAGAGAAATTTAGCGTTGTGTATATGTTTCTAAAACTAATATTTTAACAAATCCTCCGAGAAAACATTTGCAAATCTAAGAGGCATTTGGAAGAAGCTTCTCAAACTAAATGCCCAGAATCACACACATACACAAAAGCAAATTCTGGTAAATAAACTACAACTCTGAAAGATAAGCTCGGCAAAAGACTGAAGGCCTTATGATTAGGTTAAAACTGCTTTTCACTATACAATCCTTAGTGTACTATTAAATATTTATTCCGCGTTTGCATGATAATGTCAGACCAGTAAAATTCAGTATCATGAAGACATACTGATGCTGGCTGAGGGTGAATGAAGTTAGTTCTCTATAGAAATTCAAATCAAATGGAAGAGCCATTCACAGATATCATTCACCGTCAGATATAACAACTTACTCTATACAACTGGAACAGTGACAAAACGTGTTTGATGTGTCGCTATGGAAAATGAATCAAGGATGGAAGCTATACTAAACATGAAAATATCTAGTAATAACATTACTTTCATTGTATGCTGTTGAGTCCTAAATTTGCAGCAATAAGTATGTTCAAACATCATTACAAACCTATTTTTCGCGAGATGATCGCTCTGTCGGTTTCAGATCTAAGTACTCCACAGTCATATACGGCCTTAAAAGAATTCTCTACTGGAATCAGCTTGAAACAATATACAATAAGGCTTGATATTACAATTACATGTGAAATTCATCCGATTGATTTCAAAACGGTTTCCATGAACCAAATATCGCTGCAAGTCTTGGATCGATTCAAGGCTATGATAAAGAATCATCGTTCCGAAATTCCGTTTAGCGGAATCGAACATTACCCCATGTTTGCAAAGCGACACTCTGATCCCACTAAGTATAATTACGCCCATTTTTCAGAGTAATCTATCTGGCATACCCAATATGTGTGACACCCCTCTTTGTTGACTCATAAAGTCTAGGAAAATGGATTACGATTCTATCGTTATTTAATATGCAAAAGAGAATCAGTGAAAAGACACACATACTGACACACACGCCGATATTTTTTCCCAAATTTAAAATTTCAAGTTGTAGATATATATGTGTGTCATTGTATAACTTAATGGCTTCATCAAATTTGTTTTTCTTATTAAGTTCCGATACACTCGTACACAAACATAAGGTAGGTATAAGAAATTTCATTAAAATATACTTAATTTTCTGGAAGTTATGAGGAAAAAAATCGGTCGCTTGTTAATTTTCCAAAACCGCTCTCCCTGCTCACGGAAAAATTATTTTCACAACAAATTCTGAGGTAATCGAAATCCACAGTGTCTGAGGAATATTTGTAGAAAATTTAATTGAAAAATATTAATTTTTTCTGGAAGGGGGAACTCATGAGTTACCATGCTTTCTATCTATCCATGGCATTATCAAATGTGTCCCTTGACCTTTTAAAAGCCAATGTAATTTCAACGGAGGGTGATTAGCTGATAAATCTAGTACGAAGAGTTACTGCATAGATGTCCTTTTCTTGTTTTATTTTTATTTTTTTCTGCTTGAGAAAAATATTTTGTATATACAACACTTTTGTTGACTGCTTCAGGTGTGCCCTACTTTTCATGCTTTAGCTGTTCCCTAATTTGCTGACATGGTCCACTATCACTGGAAGTTGTATGTAAACTTCTGCTACCCAAGTATGTAAATTTATAATTTTGACAAATGTTAACATTTTGAAATTATCATCCTTTTTTAATGAATAATACTTATTTCTTGTTTTCTTTTCTGAAATTAAAATTCAAATTTCGATGAAATTAGATTTGTTGGTGCGTGTGATTTAATACTATACGCTTTACATGTTATATTCCAGATCTTAGTTTAATGATCTCTGCCCTGTTTGTATCTTGATTTGTTTGGAATATTTTCATTCACTAAATGGGGTACTACTACAATTACACTGGTCAACAAGTATTTTTCACGGAGCATATGTCAAGGGGTACTTAGTGTAAATTTTAATGCTGATTTCAAATATACAATTTGGCTTTATAAATCACGTACAGTTTTCAAGATGAGAATGTTTTTTGATCATAGTTCATGCGTTATATATAAATTCCAATTAATGACATGTGTGCATGTATTTCATTTACATCATACCTTTAAAATAAACTTCATTATTCATTGCTGCATAGTTCAGATGCAATATTTCATCATCTTAAATTAACCAGTCAAGTTTTGTCTGATGAAATATGTATTTCAACATCTTAAATTGTCCAGTCATATTTGGTCAGATGAAATAGTTCATCATCTCAAATTCAATATAATTATAACCGTTTGTATCTATTTATTTACTTGTTTTAAAGAGTCAACAATATCAAGACGGTGTAGTAATCGTCCTCATGTGTTTGTCATGACTGTGGACAATTTATTGTGAAAGGTGAATAACATACAATAACACCAGAGTTCAAGAAGGTTTATAAGCTGTACCTTGACCGTACTCTTAGAGATCAGGACAAGTTATGGCCACCACATTTTATCTGCTCAGCTTGCTTAAATGGCTTACGTAACTGGTTCGATAATAATAAGAAGTTCATGCCTTTTGCAATTCCAATGATGTAGAGGAAGCAGAAAGACCATTTTAATGATTGTTATTTTTGCAAAATAAATATCACAAGATTTTCTATGAAGAATAAACACATAATTTTGTATCCCGATATCGATTCTGCAATGAGTTCTGTGCCTCACAATGGAAATTCAAGTTCAAATTCCACTTCCACCAGACGATGGTATTGGAACACTAGATTATGATGCTGGCTGTCACGATAGTAGTGCTGAGGAATATTACATGGCTGATGACGATAGGTTTCAACCTCAGAAAATTTCCCAAGTTCAACTAAATGACCTTGTCAGAAACCTATTCCTCTCCAACGATAAAGCAGAACGGTTGGCATCAAGAATGAAGGAGAAGTGTCTGCTAGAGCACGGTGTTCGTAAAACTTATTTTCGGCAGAGAAATAGCCCGCTTTAGTTTTGCAGTAACATCGATGGACTTTTTGAATGTGTATCACAAAATCATGATCCTGCAGAGTGGCGTTTGCTTATTGACTCTTCAAAATGAAGTTTAAAAGATGCACTTCTCCCTAATGGTAATTTGAAGTTCTCCATTGCTATTTTACACCCCGTTCATTTTCATGAATCATATGAGCATATGGAACCGTTACTTATACAGTTGCCTATGGAAGATACACATGGACAATATGTGGAGATTTAAAATTCATTGAAATGTTAATGAGGATGTAGTCAGGTATCACAAAATACAGTTGTTTCTCTTGTCTATGGGATAGTGGAGCAACTGATAGATACTATTCGGAATCAAACTGGCAGACAAGAACATCATACCAACTCTTGTAGGTCCATGTATGTCTCATTGCCACCTTTGCACATAAAGCTTGGACTGATGAAACAGGGGAGAGAAATGCCAGAGGGTTTGAGTATATTGTAGAAACGTTTCCCAAAATCACACAGGCGAAGTTGAAAGAGTGTTACTTTATTGGACCCCAAATTAGGGAAGTACTCAAAGATGTCAATTTCAAGACAACACTGGATGAATTAGAAAAGCCTGCCTGGAATGCTTTCAATTGGATCTGTGAGAATTACCTGGACAACAAAAAAGCAATAGACTGCAGGAATTGCATCAAGAATCTTCTGGAATGTTACTCAGCAATGGGTTGAGGCATGTCCCTGAAAGTTTACTCCTTGGATTCTCATCTGGATTTCTTCGCAGATAACCTTGGAGCAGTGTCTGATGAACATGGTGACAGATTTCACCGGGGCATTAGTGCTACGGAGAAACGTTACGAAGGCTTCTGGAATGATAACATGCTGGCTGACTTAACCGTCCTCAACAAGATCAACCGCAGGAAATCCAAACCACAATGTTTCTAACGCCGTTGTTCTAACTTTGATTTGTCTGACCCATTTTTTGTGTATTCATTTTTGTAGAATGATAGTTATGATTTTTAATATAATAAACTCATTTACATTCTAACAATAAAATATCTTTCATTATCATGTTAATTATTTCATATATACAAATATTTTAATACTTGTATGTCTCTACTGAAAAACAGATACGTGTTGCATACAAATGGAGTGCAACTTTGAAAGCAATATGAAAAATGAGTCTTGCCTTGCATTCATAATGAGTATAATGTACTTAATTTTGTTGACTAGTGTTATTTGAATTAATGTATGTTCTGTATTAACTATATATTACTGCTTGTAACTCTGCTTGGTTCTTAAAAAAATATAATTCCCTTATTTAATCGGAGCGGTCCTGCATTGCTCTTCATGTTGTTGGTTCTTTTTTATTTTTTAGGCACTCTGTCACATTATATTCAGGGTTGCATTGCCTCTCATATGAATCGATCAAGTTGTTATCACAAGTGAAATTTTCCACATATTAATACCAAATAAAATATTTACCCGTTTGAGAGACATTCTAAACGTAGCTTTCCATCTTTCTTTCTCTCCTAATGCATTGCTTGCTATGCCATTTCCGTTTTAATGAATTAAAATGTCTTTTGAGAGTTTTAATATATTAAAACAAGAAAATAGATTCCGATACTTTTCAAAGTAATATCAAAGTAGAAAGAGACACCGACCTCAGTAACGGTCTATGCGTTATTAACATATGAAAAGATGACTTAGATATGGTTAGTAATTAAACAAGAAAAGATAAGAATTAATGAGACGAAAGCAATGCACAATTGCTTGTATACACCAAATGAATGTTGTCTGAAGCGCAGAATAAATGGTTTCATGTAGTAATGTGGTTTTCTTGGTTAGAGATCATTTAGTGTAATTCTGCCTGTTATACAGCAAATGACAATACCAGCACTAACGTTTGCACTACACAAAATATTAATTGAACAGTTACAAAAGAAAACTAAATGCAGAGCAGACTTCATAGTATACAAAGGATAATCAAGTGATACTGATGAATTAAAATGCATCCAAGTAATCTGGAGAACTTACACAAGGTTAGAAACAAAAAAATAAGTTTTTAAAAATCAATGAGCATTGCGATGCGGTGAACATGCAAGGCAGGGATGGAATACACTTTTCAATTCAGAAAATGTGGGCAAAAATGGTTAAAAAAAGAAACAATATTTAAACATTCTTGTTCAATTATTTCACAGAAATATTGATTACATCACTGAAGCAGCAATGATTTTGGAATAAAATGTGAGAAGTCAGCAAGATAAGCAGGATCGAGGGGTAATTTTGTTTTTTTAGAAAATTCGGTTATAGATATGTACATATTAGATATTAGCAAATATTTGCCATGAAAAACTTTATGTGTCAATGTTTGATTATAAATATGTCTATAAAATATAGTTACGGTATGATAGAAATCCTTACGCATACGTGAATAGAAATATGGAATATGGGAAGATTTCCATGGATTAATTAAGAAGAATGATTGGCAAGTAGAGTGCGTCAGATTACGATAAGAGATAACGTGTTGATATAACTTTTATAGGCATTCGCTACAATATATATCAGTCTTTGCTATGTATGTAATAGCGCAATTTCTCATCATTCTGCTGCTTGAATTACTAGAGAAGTTGTAACATAATGATCCTTTCAGTACACTAACATAATGAGCTTTTAAATACAAAGTAGCAAAACGATGTATGACATGTTCACTGACGATCAAGTAAGCTTCACACAAATGGCAATGGCCAGTTTAATTTGAGTGTGAGCTAGTTGTAATTATAATATCTAGAATTTGCAATTATACTATCACAGATTCTGCAAATATTTTTGATATGATACTTTAAAAGAGAACATTTTTAAATCAGCGGGGCATAATGGATTACTTGATCAATAATGTATTCTGTTCTATAAAACTGAATTTTTTATGATTTACAAAAAATATATGCGTGTGTATCTATATATCTATCTATCTATCTATCTATCTATATACATACATATATATATTATATATATATATATATATATATATATATATATATATATATTATATATATATATATATATAATATATATATATATATATATATATTTGAATATTTACACATACATACAAACATACAGACACACACATGCAACGCACACACACATTCACATATAT
>NC_043003.1:111473787-111493787 GCF_006345805.1 Octopus sinensis | reverse complement strand
AAATTTGTATAAATAGGGGAAATTGTGTCGCCGGGCGCGGATGTCGTTATTGTGGGAAATAGTGTTTTTACAGTCTACAGCATGCGACATTATAGAAATACATGATGTATTATGTGGCTGGGATTGGGTTATTAGGTGGAAGAGGAAAAGTAAAACGACTCAGGAACTGAAGAATAGAAGAGAAAGTATTACGATATCGAAAATAAGGTAAGACAGTTAGAATATGGTAGGACATTTAGTACAAATTGCGAGTTTAGAGGACGAATGAAGTAAAAGTATATAAAGAAGTGGAGGGAAATAAAAAGCAGATAAGTAGAAACTTTCGCCGTAGATGAATGTTTTAATTGTTGAAATAAAAGCGAGCGAACAGGTTGGAAATCCCAAATGTGTGAAAACGAATAAACGGTAAGCGGTATCTTAGAACGACTTATTATCTCTGTATATTTATAACCGATAAGCATTCTTGTTGGTTGCCTGGTTGTTTTCATGATTTGCATCGTTCAAAGAGAAAGGAAAGTGAGTAAAATAGCGATACAGAGCTTGTTAAGATAAGAGGTGAGGAACGAAAGATATAAACATACAGTGATAAAGAAAGAATCATAAAGACAAAGCAGAATGAGAAAATTACAGTGTAGTTACGGGAAAAAGTAAGAAAAATGACAAAATTGTTTTCTATAATTTAAATATCACAAATATAATTTATAAGAAAATTGGTACCCATTTCCTGTATTTTTTTATAAGTATCAAAATTGGAATGTAAATTAAATTACTAGTATTTTATATATGCCATATTTTCTGATATTACTCATGGGGGTAGATCTATACTTCCAAAGTTACTCGCCATATGACAGCTAACAATGTAGTTTTAAAATAAAAGTATGTAAGAGGTAAAATGCAATAATTACGTAAGAAAAGTATGATTGTGGAGGAAAATTGCCACAAAAGACATTAGAAAGTAGTGCAATGTGGCTGAGAAAGACGTTATCAAATGTAGCGTATGATTTTTTAAGTACATGCCTGTTTTACAAATATTTACTATTGCATAAAAAATAAAAAGATCCGGATATCTGCTTTTTTTAAAGTTGGATGGTCAGTGTGTCCGGAACGTCGGAGAAGCATTGGCTCCTGTTAGTATCTCCCTTTTTAGGGTGTATGATAGTTTCTTGGTTTGAGGACCCAAATATTGATAGGAAGACACCCACCACTGCAACTGCACACTTCACGTTATCACTATCTGCCTTCCAGAATTACTGCAACATAGCAAACCAGCTTTCACATTTTTGCTTGTTATTAGGGCAGCGAGCTGCAGGAATCGTTAACACTCCAAGCAAAATGCTTAGCGGCATCTCTTTTCTCTTAACGTTCCGAGTTCAAATTTCGCTGAGGTCAACATTACCTTCTTTTTATGTTTTAACATTGTACCAGCAGAACGCTGGGGTCACCCCTTCCCCGAATTCCCTGGCCTTGTGCCAATATTTGATATCAAATTTCATACTTGACGACCAAATATATATACACATACATACATATATATATATATATATATATATATATATATATATATATATATTATATATATATATATATATATATATATGTAAATATATATAGATAGATAGATAGATGGATAGATAGATAGTTATATATATATATATATATATATATATATATATAGAGAGAGAGAGAGAGATAGATAGATAGTTGGATAGATAGATAGGTAGATAGATATATATATAAAAGAAAGATAAATAGACAGATAGATAGATATGTAGATAAATATGTATGCATATTTATATACAAGCACGTAACAGATGATAACAAAGAGCGTAACAGGCGACAAGAAAACGTTCGAACAGTAGGCGATATAAAAAAGGACAGGAAAAAAAACATGGACGGGACATTCGGAGCTGTCAGTCTTCAATCGAGAATCACACACACACCACACACACACACACACACAGAGGCACACACATATATATATCGCAGGAGAGATAGAGCGTGGTCAGAGTCCCCACATCTACTATAAGGATACGAGAATCGTAACATTTAGCCATGTAGTAAAAATTCAATAGACACCATCTACGTATACATATGTATGGTATATTCTGTGACTTGATTCTGCTCCTACGTAGGTTAGTGTTAATATTGTGTCCATCTATTTCATATGGTAGTGAAACTGCTTTATGGATGTAGATTGATGCCTACGCAAATAATTATTTATAATTATTCTATTTTGATATAGAAGCCGAAAACCATAAATCTTATCTAGTACGAACGAATACAAAACTTTCTCCAAATAGGTTTATATAATTAGGCGCCATCACTATGAAACGATATTACAAAAATTTATATTACATAAAAAAATTGTTAATATTGCACAATAGACAGGAATTATTTACAAAACCGGCCTGTCACTTTCTGAAGGACGACACTTTGTATTATTGGGGAGGAACATAGTAGAACTGAAAATTACATTTTAGCAAACAGGTGGGAAGTTCATTTCAAAATGCATTGGAAAATTATATAAACACATTCTCCATCACTCAAAACCAGGAAAGCATCGTCTTTATCCAAATGTATTGAACACTATGTTACACTAATTAGGTCTTTAATCAATGTAATCTGAAGAACTTATCTCATCGTTGTATATCTGTATTTGTTATCTAATTTGTGTAAGTATTATTCTTCGTACGTATTAGCAATATGTAATACTTATAAACATAGCAATTTACAGAAATTTGATAACACATACAGATATACAACGATGAGACAATTTCCTCATAGTATAACCAAATAGTGGAGACGCAATGGCCCAGTGGTTAGGGCAGCGGACTCGTGGTTTTAGGATCGCGGCTTCGATTCCCAGACCGGGCGTTGTGAGTGTTTATTGAACGAAAACACCTACAGCTCCACGAGGCTCCGGCAGGGGTTGGTGGCGATCCCTGCTGTACTCTTTCGCCACGACTTTCTCTCACTCTTTCTTCTGTTGGCCTGCTCGCTTGGCCAGCGGGGTGGCGTCATTTGAAGACTAAAACAATGCAAAGCGCTTTGTGACCAGCGATCTGTACCAACATCTGATAGCCTGGTCGGTCACGATGATCACGGTGATAACCAAATTAATCAAAAGCCAAATTAGAGCGAGAAAGCAAACATTCAAGAACTTCCACGTCATGGTGCGCCCGACAAATATTCGCAATCAAGTCAACCTCTGTTTTGCCCCAAACATCTTTCAGGCAGTAGATATTGAATGATACATACTGAGATATGTATACTCGGCTGGAATATCTTTAATCGGTAATCTGCTTGAGATAATCTAACCTGTAGCTCAATAATAATTCCTTGTACACTCGCAAATACAGCATCATTGGGTAAGATCAAACAGTAACATAGGACTTATTAATCGAATAACACAACGCCATTCATTCACAAACAAAAATAAACAATCAATATGAAGAACCATTAATAATTCGAAAAGAAAGAAAAATAGATTAACCTGTGTGGCCTTAGTTGGCACAAAACGCAAGTAATAAAAGAAATTTTATTACTTTATTACTTGTGTAATGAATAATGTATTTTAAAGCTTACTCTGCTCACATAGACACAGACATACACAATTGCGCAAACAATAATACGGACACACTATCAACGCACATATATGAGAAGTCCACGTCAGCATTATAAATATATTATAAAAGCGATGAAAACAAAATGAATGAAGACAGCAGCAAAAGGACAAGTTTTAACAAATCTTTATATATAAAAGTGAAGTTGTGTGTCTGTCTCCTACGATTTAGATTCCTAACTACTCCCACATTTTGCGGTGCAGTTTAACCAAAATCGGGTATCTTATAGTCGTGATTCATATCGAGCCCTTCTGGGTATTAGCGTGCGTCTACGATGAGTCTACGATTTAAAAAAAAATTTCCATAATTTTTTTCCATTTTTAATGCATTTTTTTGCTATTTTTTGGCTATAACTCTCTGAAAATTCTTATATAGTTATTTCCCTTACAAACCCGAGTAACGCCGGGCGATACTGCTAGTGTTATATAAAAGAATGTTAGGAATCTTTGGTTAGATGGAAGGGCTCGCTCATCTCACCTGTGTTGCCTTCTATCATTTTCTATTTTCTGTTCATTGCTTCAATAATGAGTGGCTGTGTGGTATAGGCGAAGGAGTAGCTGCGTGGTAAGTAGCTTGCTTACCAACCACACGGTTCCGGGTTCAGTCCCATTGTGTGGCACCTTGGGCAAGTGTCCTCTACTATAGCCTCGGCCCGACCAAAGCCTCGTGAGTGGCTTTGGTAGACGGAAACTGAAATAAGCCCATCGTTATTATATATATATATATATATATATATATATATATGTATATATGTGTGTGTGTTTGTGTGTCTGTGTTTGTCCCCGCCCCAACATCGCTTGACAACCGATGCTGGTGTGTTTATGTCCCCGTTACTTAGCGGTTCGGCAAAAGAGACCGATAGAATAAGTACTAGGCTTACAAAGAATAAGTCTGGGGGGGGGGCGATTTGCTAGACTAAAAAAGCGATGCTTCAGCATGGCCGCAGTCAAATGACTGAAACAAGTAAAAGAGTAAAAGAGTAGAGTATATATGAAAAAATAAAACACAAAAGATAACTTATACTTATTGATAGAAATATCTGAATAATTACAGGTAGTTTGATTAGTTGGCAGTTAAGCCATTAAGAAAAAGTCATTCACATGCAATTGGGACATTCTAAAGTAAAGTGAATAAAGAACCCACGAACGAAAGGCTGAGTGTAAAGTGTGTTTGAAAATTGGATTTTCAACCTTAAAACCATTTAAATTTATTGAATTTAAACAGCACTTCTGTACAGATGTAATAATTAAACTGAAAGGAAGTAGCTTAAAATTGGGAATTTTATGAAGCAATAGGGATTGCGCGGTGCACATTTATGGCAGTTTCGCCTTATTGTTAATTACAAAGCAGTTTTTACGACTTATGTGAAAAAGTATACCCCGAATGCCATTATCTGAGCTCAAGTGATGTAATACTGGTGTCAAATTCTGGAACAAGGCCAGTAATGTTTAGAGAAGGGCTCAGTCCATTACATCGATCCAAGCGTTCAACTGGTACTTATTTTATCGACTACGAAATATGGAAGGTAAATTCGATCTCGGCAGAATTTAAAGTCAGAACCTGAAGACGAGTGTAATGCCGTTAATCATTTTATCCGGCGTGCTAACGATTCTGTTAGCTCGCTATCTTCAAGTGCTGTAGTATTGGTTTGAACTTTTGGCACAAGGCTAGTAATTTGGGGGGCAGGGATTAAATCGATTACATAAATCCCAGTGTTCAGGAGGAACTTATTTTATCGGCACTGAAAAGCAAAATCGATCTTGGTGATATTTGATCTCGGAACGTGAAGACCGACAAAGTGCCACTAAGCATTTCGCCTGGCGTGCTTACGAATCTATCACATCGCTACCTTCAATCGCAGGAATATTAACATCTTTCGGCGGCTTCCTTTTACTGTTTGCTGATGGGTGGGGAAGTAAGTATTCAGGGTATATACTAAATGCATTGACAATATTGTAATAAAAAGAATTTGACTATTTGTCTTAAATTCCAAATATATTTCGTTATGTTTACAAAATTCCAGCTCGACACAATTTCTTTTCCGTTGAACCGATGTAATGTTTTGGATACAAGCTATCATTCAACAACATTCTCAAACACAAGACTAAGGAATTCGCAAAACAGATTACATTACTCAGGCACTCACTTGGGTTGTTACAATCACACCTGCTCTCGCTTTCCATATATTATTAATATTTTAGTATTATTTTACACGCTTTGATTTAATTGTATTAATACAGCTGTTGCAATTTGGAGCCTGAACGAGAAGCTTTAATAGAATTTCTATAAGAAATCTTGTGATGTATCAACTGTTTTAAAATGAAATGAAGAGAAACATACTTTGAAAATTGCTTAGATAGAATTATCGACATATTAGAGCTAAAAATAATATTACAATGCATGAATTATTTTTTTATCTCTGTTTTTAAATATGGCAGCTATATCCCTTGACTCAAATTCAATCCTATCCGAAAACAAGCTACAACTGAATGTTTTCCTATATTATTTTGAATCTTTTGGAAAACTAACTGTATCGGAGAACATTAAGAATGTACGGATACTAACATTGGTGGAAAAGTTTATGGAGATTATTTACTTGGTGATGAGCGCCCAACATACTCTGAAATAACAATGCATTAAGCATATGATTTGGGAAAGCGTCAAAATATAAGGATGCTTTTCAACAATTAACATTTCCTGTTTGTTACTACCAGTAAATTCTCAGTCTAAGTTTCTGAACTTCGTCGCACCAGTCTGAAATTTGTGAAATTAAAATTTGCGATCCCTGTTACCTAGAAGAGTTAAATATATTCCTCCACCAAACGCCTGGAATGCTTTAGCCCCCACCCACACAAACGTAGGTACAAGCAGACGCAAATGCACACATACACAGACCGTGCATTGTGTGTGTTTATTGAGCGAAAACACCTAAAGCTCCACGAAGCTCCGGCAGGGGGTATCCCTGCTGTACTCTTTCACCACGGCCTGGTCGCTTAGCCAGCGGGGTGGCCTTCATTCGAAGGCTAAAACAATGCGATGTTTAGCAACATCTGATGGTCTTGTCGGTCACGTGGTCACGTGATATATATATATATATATATATATATATATATACCGGAGTAAACACATAAATGTGAAATAAGGTGGAAAAAGGAGTACTCAAATACCAGTGGTAGAGTAATATGCTTTATTTAAAGCAGCAGAAAACTCTACAAAACCTGTTACTCTGAGTTTCCCGTTGCCGTACATCGGACATTTTTTCTAGCAGAAACTGTCCGATGAACGACAACGCGAAACTCAGAGGAACAGGTTTTGTAGAATTTTCTGCTGCTTTAAATAAATTATATATATATATATATATATATATATATATTCATATTGCAGGATTCAAGCGAATCTAGTACTTAAATAGTAAAGCATTAGTCGGGTGGGTGATATCGCTATAGTGCACAAAGAATATTTGAAGACGAATAAATTCTTACAAGAGCAAACATAGATTCGCACTCCAGTTGTCTGTACAATCACAAAGGATCGACTGAACATGAAACGACTCATCAAGGTCGAGCATGGGTACCCATGCTGCATCTATTGTACCGCATTTTATAGACTCCAGCTCCAAGCTAATTACAGGTTCTGATTTAGGAGAATGAGAAACAAATAACAACACATGGATCGTTTTTAACTACAGCTGTTTGGAGAATGTTTATTCTGTTACATCATGCAAAGAAAAAAAATTATCATTTGATAATGTTGACTAGTTATTGAGATGTCCAAAATGGTTTATTCTTACATCTATTCATTGATGGAAACTTATATATATATATATATATATATATATAATATATATATATATATATATATATATATATATATATATATGTTTGGTAAAATAGAAAGATGAATAATCTTGTTGCAGATTAATCAAAAGTTTAACCGATACCTTGGTAGCAAAAATCACAGCAGAAGAAAGCACGGTTGGAGATAAAACCATTTGGTGTTGCAACGGTGTTGGTGCGGATAATTGAATTTTAATATTATTAGTGAATTGAAGAATTGGAGTTGAACGAAGATTGAACAGAATTCCTTTTATTGCATTCTACTCATGTTTCAAAAGCCACAATTTTCCAAATTCTGATTAAATACGGATACCATATTGTGGCTTTCTCTTCAGGAAAAAAATAGGAATTCCGTTAGCAGAACAAAACAGAACAGAGGCGCAGCAAAGTAAATTTGAACGAGGAGGCTCTTTAAGAGCCCATGGCTGAACTGAGGGAATTCCTATTTTTTTTCCTGAAGACAAAGCCACAATATGGTATCCTTATTTAATCAGAATTTGGAAAATTGTGGCTTTTGAAACATGTGTAGAATGCAATAAAAGGAATTCTGTTCAATCTTCGTTCAACTCCATTTCTTCAATTCACTAATAATATTATATATATATATATATATATATATATATATATATATATATAACGCACTTATTTTTCAATCAGGTTTACGCGAGAGTTCCACACGACGTTAGAATATGATTTCCTACTAGATGTATAGTAATTGACGGAGGTTAATGAGTGTACTATTAGAGATTTAGTGCAAGATATATAAAAATCTCGAATATCAAAATCAAATAAAAGATCCTACACTTCCTTTTGTGAAAGGTTCTATAATAGGGGAAGTATTACATATCTTTAAGTTTCTCACTCCAAAATAAGTGTATTAAAATTCATCTTAATGCATAAATAAAAAGAAATTGTGCATTGCAAAGTAACGTACACTTATGGAGGACTGCATGGTCGTTCTTATGAACATTCTGTGGGAAATGGGGTGGATAGTAGGCTTGACCTTTTGATCTATCTTCTGTTTGAAAGCCAGTATGTGATTACTTGTCTTGTAGATTTAGAAGTATCAAGATATGACTTGTAATAATATAAGTACAGTGTTTTCTCTATCCATTTCTAGTTAATTTATAGGTGTTAAGTGGAGGCGCAATGGCCCAGTGGTTAGGGCAGCGGACTCGCGGTCATAGGATTGCGGTTTCGATTCCCAGACCGGGCGTTGTGAATGTTTATTGAGCAAAAACACCTAAAGCTCCACGAGGCTCCGGCAGGGGATGGTGGTGATCCCTGCTGTACACTTTCACCACAACTTTCTCTCACTCTTACTTCCTGTTTCTGTTGTACCTGTATTTCAAGGGGCCGGCCTTGTCACTCTCTGTGTCACGCTGAATATCCCCGAGAACTACGTTAAGGGTACACGTGTCTGTGGAGTGCTCAGCCACTTACACGTTAATTTCACGAGCAGGCTGTTCTGTTGATTCGGATCAACCGGAACCCTCGTCGTCGTAACCGACGGAGTGCTTCCAAATAGGTGTTAATATTTGCTTCATGACAATTAATATCTGTCTGGTTATTATTGCTTAACCACATTACTGATATTCATAATCAAATTCACTATATTCCGTAGATTCGTACACCATAGCCACCTCACCATTACTATCGCCGTCGTCGGCGTCACTGGAATAATTATATTGTCTCAGTAAACATCATTAATATTTCAACACTCATTGATCATTTTCACTTATCATTATAAACACGTACATAAAATTTATTCTCAGTGTAAAGCAATACGAATGAATAACGCCGACAATATATTCATAAGAGCTTAATGCGAAACATCTTCGCAGTCGTTTGGCCTTCAACGCAATGATTTCCACACCAGAACTTACCATTTTAGTTTTTCTCAGAGGCATAGTTTTTCTCAAAGGCTTTGTTTTTCTCAGAGGCATAGTTTTTCTCAAAGGCTTGGTTTTTCTCAGAGGCATAGTTTTTCTCAGAGGCATGGTTTTTCTCAAAGGCTTGGTTTTTCTCAGAGGCATGGTTTTTCTCAAAGGCTTGGTTTTTCTCAGAGGCATGGTTTTTCTCAAAGGCTTGGTTTTTCTCAGAGGCATGGTTTTTCTCAAAGGCTTGGTTTTTCTCAGAGGCATAGTTTTTCTCAAAGGCTTTGTTTTTCTCAGAGGCATAGTTTTTCTCAAAGGCTTGGTTTTTCTCAGAGGCATAGTTTTTCTCAAAGGCTTGGTTTTTCTCAGAGGCATAGTTTTTTCTCAAAGGCTTGGTTTCTCTCAGAGGCATAGTTTTTCTCAAAGGCTTGGTTTTTCTCGGAGGCATAGTTTTTTCTCAAAGGCTTGGTTTTTCTCAGAGGCATGGTTTTTCTCAAAGGCTTGGTTTTTCTCAGAGGCAAAGTTTTTCTCAAAGGCTTGGTTTTTCTCAGAGGCATGGTTTTTCTCAAAGGCTTGGTTTTTCTCGGAGGCATAGTTTTTCTCAAAGGCTTGGTTTTTCTCGGAGACATAGTTTTTTCTCAAAGGCTTGGTTTTTCTCAGAGGCATGGTTTTTCTCAAAGGCTTGGTTTTTATCAGAGGCATAGTTCCTCTCAAAGGCTTGGTTTCTCTCGGAGGCATAGTTTTTCTCATAGGCAAGGGGGTAAATATTATGTCCATTACCAGTTATGTTTTCCATAATGACAATTTTTTCTATATTATGTCCACAATCATTGCTTTAACACATATGATTTTATATATTATGCAAAATATACAAGCTTATATATTGTCTCCAGTGTTAATGGGTTTCATTGGAGTTATTTCCATTTCTTTTTTTGTTTTTAATTTTTAAAAAATCGTCGTAGTCACTGTTTATTTGTATGACTAACACCCTATTTTCAGTAACCAGTGTGGAAGCACATTCAGGTCAGGTGACGTGTCCTGCCTTTGGCTTGCAGAAAGGCTCACGCTATATTGCCGAACATTCTATGAGTTTCTAGATGTTCCTGTTGTTTTCGCTGTGTAAAAACCGCCTACGATCAACCAGAGTCCGGCCCTTCTAAGAGGAAGTTATTATCTTTTAAAACGTCAAATAATCCTTTGCTGAAATTCACCCTGTAGTTAAATGTCTCTAATTTAATTACAACTAAGTTAGATACACGCTTTCTACAATACACTTCTGGCGAATTCTGGAAAACTTTCGAATATAAATGTAAATACTGTAATTACCATATAAATAAATAAATTTATTTGAACTATGTTACCGTCTGGGTTTTATAGGATTACACATAAATGACTAACGCCAACCAACAGGGAACCATCCAGCAAACATAAAATAGTATATATTTATCTATAATCACAATGTTATATAACTTATCTGTACCAATAGTCATATTGTAGTCCATTATCGCCGTATATGTTGTCCCTAAACATCATGTTCGAATCACGCAAACTGGAATATTTCCTGGATATGTCATCTACACAGCTAACGAGGGCGTGTCTGTATGATATCATGAGCGGGCAGGGAAAAATAATCCATATATTCCGCACTACCGTGCAAATATATTCTCAGATATATTTTGCTCACCGTCCACTCTTATTCCTACTTCATTCTACTGGCCTGACATAGCCGTTTGTTGTATATAAAAAAATCCTATGAGAGTTTTATAATTAAACATTAGTCTCAGATTCTTGTTGTGGGTGGCGGAAAGATGAATACATCGACGGCAGGATTCAACTGGTAATGATTTTATCGACTCCGAAAGAATGGTTAATAAAGTTAACAGAATTTAAACTCAGAATGTAAAGACAGACGAAATATTGCTCAGCATTTTGGCCAGGTTACCAAAGATTCTGCCATATTATCACCTTATTTTTATAGTTAAATATTATTAGGAATAACATTAAAAAATCAAAATATTTTGTGTGTCGAAGAAATATAAGCAATTTGCTGTACAAAAATTTTAAAAACCGAATCTACTATGGGCCCGTAAGAGCTATATAGACTCCAGCTGTGAACCATTAGGTTAAACAAACGACATATTGAAGAAAATAGTCTAAGGCATACAAGGCTCTCGTGGTAGGCATGTATTTTAGTATAGGTTTACATTAACGTGCTGACCTGGGATTAAACTAAATATGGTTATACGGAAAGATATCTGAGATTGCGGGTGGTGAATTGGTAGAGTACTTTGAGTAACGAACAAAATGCCTTTCAATATTCCTTCCGGATTTTTATGCTCTGAGTTCAAATGCTGTCGAAGTCAAATTTGCATCTTATTCCTATTCATCGATGTTTACAAAATAAAGAACCAATCAAGGTCTATGTTATAGATTGACTCTCTGTCCTTAAACCTAGTAGCGTTGTGACTAAATCGCAGCCAGCTGTATGCGATTCATTTTTTTTCATTTTTATCTCATTTCGGCTCAAGAGCTGTGGCCATGGTGGGGCACCGCCCAGAATGATGTAAAGTAAAATGAGAGAACATGTGAAGATAACGTTAAAACAAAGGGATTAACCTTTGAATCATTGATTTCTACCAAAGCCCACCACAACTTTGATGGGGGTTTAACCCTCACTTAGAGAGACTACAACGCTCGACTACACTCTAATATTACCAAGAAAGATAAAAATATAAGACATATATTTCTGAAAACATTTTCATCAAATATTTTCATCAAATATTTACCTCAAACATTTTCATCAAACATTCTTAGTAAACATTTTCATCAAAGATTTTCATCAAACATTTTCATCAGACATTTTCATCAGACATTTTCATCAAACATTTTCATCAAACTTTTTCATCAAACATTTTCATCGAACATTTTCATCAAATATTTTCATCAGGCATTTTAATATGGCAAATTTCATCAGGCATTTTCATTAAACATTTTCATCAAACATTTTCATTAAACATTTTCATCAGACATTTTCATCAAACATTTTCATCAGACATTTTCATCAAACATTTTCATCAAACATTTTCATCAAATATTTTCATCAGGCATTTTCATTAAACATTTTCATCAAACATTTTCATCAAACATTTTCATCAGACATTTTCATCAAACATTTTCATCAGACATTTTCATCAAACATTTTCATCAAACATTTTCATCAAATATTTTCATCAGACATTTTCATCAAATATTTTCATCAAACATTTCCATCAGACATTTTCATCAAACATTTTCATCAGACATTTTAACCAGACATTTTCATTAAACATTTTCATCAAACATTTTCATCAAACATATTCATCAATATTTTCATCAAACATTTTCATTAGAGATTTTCATCAAACATTTTTATCAAACATTTTCATCAAACATATTTATCAAACATTTCCATCAGACATTTTCATCAAACATTTTCGTCAAACATGTTCATGAAACATTTCCATTAACTTTTTATGAAACATGTTCAGCAAAACCTTTCAATATTTTTATCAAACATTTTCATCAGATATTTTTATCAGACATTTTCATCCATTTTCATCCTACATTTTCATTAATCATTTTCATCAGACATTTCCATCAAACATTTTCATCAGACATTTTCATTAATCATTTTCATCAGACATTTTCATCAAACATTTTCATCAAACATTTCCATCAGACATTTTCATCAGATATTTTCATCAAACATTTTCATCAAACATTTTCATCAGACATTTTCATCAATCATCAAACATTTTCATCAAACATTTTCATCAGACATTTTCATGAAACATTTCCATCAGACATTTTCATCAGACATGTTCATCAAACATTTTCGTCAAACATGTTCATGAAACCTTTCCATCAAACATATTTATGAAACATTCTCAGCAAACCCTTTCAATATTTTGACGAAACGTTTTAATCAAAAATTTTCATCCCATATCTTCTACACGGACTACTTTGCATTGAGATCATTGTCCTTACAGCCCCCTCCTCCTCGGTCTATGTTAAATATATGGCCAGATTCCGAGAAACTTCAGTACAAGGCACCAGGAAACTGTGTTAGTCCTCTGCAGGACATTTGTCCTTAGCCGTCTAGATTAATGTTCTCAACTTTAGCCTTTGGAATTGCTGAACCGCAGGTAATTCAGAAATAGTATACGAGGAACAATGCTGAGCTCCTGGGAGAGAGTAAAGGAGCTACGACTGTACTTCCTGGGGCAAAGACGTGAGGCATACATAGTGTTATATGAATGGTAGATACTGCAGAGTCTGGCACCATCATTTGCGATTGAGTTATACCACACCTACAAATAGAGGTTACATCTCCGTTCCAAAAGTGCCAGCTGCCACATCTAGGGCGAGGAATATACACTACAATATCTTTGGATTAATCTGACGCTTTGGTTAGACGGATCCCTCCTCCACGAATTACATTTAATCCGGCATTTAGAATTACTGCCCCCTCTTCCATGGACTACGTTATATATATATATATATATATATATATATATATAAATATTTAAAAATTGAGGGAGATAAATTAATATTAATTTTAATATCAATTTAAAACCAGTAGTCCAGCATTCAAAAAATCTGAGGAGTCAGAGAAAATTCAAATATATGTGTATATTGGCAGGGCTGGCCTGCTAGGTAGCCGGCCAGAATGCTAGAAAAAGATCATCAACGATCAAACTACAAGGGAAATTCTCTAGCATTCTGGCCGGCTACCTAGCAGGCCAGCCCTGTCAATATACATATATATATATATATTATATATATATATATATATATATATATATATATATTATATATATATATATATATACGTAAGTATGTATGTACGGACAGATACTGAAAATCTACAGTACGATGCACCAGGAAACTATGCTACTCCTCTGCAGGCAAGTTGTCACTCTACACCTTTGCATGAATAGTAGAAATTGAGGTAGATCAGACATAGTACATGAGGAAGATTGATGAGCTACTGGGAGAAACTAAAGGAGCTACGAATCTACTCCATAGAGCGAAGACCTGAGAGGTACGCAGGGATATATGTATGGAAGATACTGAAGGGGCTGGCACCATCGTCTGCATTTGAGTCATACCACACCTTAGATGAAGGTCACATCTCCGATCAAACAGTCCCGGATGCCTCGTCTCGGGATGGAATATGTAGTACAATAGCATGGGATTAATGCGTTACTTAATCTAGACTGGCCCCCTGCGCGGACAACATTTAATCCCCCGCTTTGTCTAGACTCCCACTCACGCACGGATGGCTTTCAGTCCGGCACTTTCGCCAAAATCCACCTTCTCCACGGACTACGTTTAATCCGGCTCTTTGGGTAGTCTCCACTTTTCCATAGACTGCTTTATCCGCCACTTTAGCTAGATTTCCTCTCCTCCACGGACAACGTTATACTTATGGCCATATTCCGAGAACCTTCAGTTAAAAGCACAAGGAAACTATGCTAGCCCTCTGCAGGACATTTGTCCTTAGCCGTCTAGAATAATGCTCTCAACGCGTTTTATCCTGCGCTTTGGCTAGACCGCATTGGACAAACCACATATCTAAGATTGTCAAAAAGGCTGATGGGGTGCTAGCATCACTCAGTAAGACCTTTGTCAGCCACTCTCCAGCTATCTATTTAAAATTGTATACGACAATAGTATGTCCACACTTGGAATTTGCATCACTAGTCTGGAACCCCGCTCTTGGTCAGCATAAAAATCTCCTGGAAACTGTTCAGAAATATGCAACAAAGCGAATATCCCCCGTCAGACATCTACCATACTCTGAACGTCTTGCATTCCTGGGCATGGATATATTGAAGCTCAGACGTCTGGCAACTGACTTGATTGACACCCACAAGATTATCCACCATATTTCCAACAACAACCTTGGGTATCTTTTTGAATTCCATATGACAAACATTCATAGACATGCCTATAAAAAAAAAAAAAACAACTCAGCACCCATGACTTTTGGAAACAATTTTTCATGCTCAGAATTGCAGAAGCATGGAATAAACCACCCGCATCAGTTGTTAGCTGTCGAGACACTACATCCTTCAAAACTTCCATCTGTCCTGAAATCCGCTAATGAATGAATACATGTTCATCCTTCTGGTTCGAAGATGACCATTGACATCATTTGGTGGAATTGCTGCTATGAGACCGGAGGTAGCTGGTGAGGCCAATCCGGTCAAGAAAGCCCCTCCCGCAGGTGGGGCAGAAGTGGGTAGGGGCTGTGCCATTGGTGCAGGTGGCTCTGGCTTTCCGCATCTGGCGTTTCTGTTTTGCTGACTGAATCCGTCTCTCCTCGGCTGTCTTTGCTCCTGTGGTGATTGCGCTGCGCCAGGATGAGTGGTCGGCAGCAAGTGTCTCCCAAGTCTCTGTGCCGATGGAGAAGTCTTTGGGAGAGACTTTGAGACTGTCCTTGAAGCGCTTCTTCTGCCCTCCGACTTTGCGTTTGCCATGGCTGAGTTCACCGTAGAAGAGCTGTTTTGGGGTGCGAGTGTAGGACATGCGGGAGACGTGGCCTGCCCATCTCAGCTGGGCCTTGCGCATGATCGTGATGGTGCTAGGGAGATCTGCCTGCTTCAGACCTTCCGTGTCTGGGACTTTGTCCTGCCAGCGGATGTGAAGGAGGTTCCGAAGACACCTGAGGTGGAAGTGGTTTATCTGGCGCTCGTGCCTTCGGTAAGCAGTCCACGTCTCGCAGCCGTATAGTAGGGTGGTAAGCACGACTGCCCGGTAGACTTTCAGCTTGGTGTTGAGGTTGATTCCTCTCCGCTAAAAGTACACCCGATAGCCATTTTTTTTCTTTTTAGTTGTTGTGCACCCGAGCACTGTATACAACAATTTCCTTCATCATTCTATATGTGTGTGTTGACTTTCGGTGCAACATTTTATGGCGGCTGTTACTCAATGTAATATTACACACCCACTTCTGCTCCCACTCAGTACCCTACATAGTGTTCAATATTTGGGCGCAATACTCTCTTTTCTATCTATTTCTCTGTCCTTCTCCTCTCCACTCTATCTACCTCTCTGCCTTACTGCTGCTTTCCATTTCTTTCCCTGTCCATCTCTATCAACTACCTACTGTCTATCTTTATTCCCTGATTTCTCCGAACTCTCTCTTTCTTCCTACTTGCTCTTCCCTAACCTTTTCTACTCTCTTTCTTCACTTTTTTGGTACCAAAAGACAATCCAATTTTTTATCACTCATCGTTTTTCTACTTGACCAGTGCATAGGTAATACATCATCGTTTAATGTCTATTTTCCATGCTGGCAAATTATACTTCACATTATTACATATACTATGCATTAATGCAAAATATATTGTGTTTATTGGCTATCTTCAAAATGATCACACCATCAATGGAAAATTTCAATGCTAACTTCCCAAGGTAGTTATGAAAGGCTATCAAGAATAAACACCCAGAAAAACTTATGAATGTAGTCTTGTTTCCTTAGGATAATGCTTCAGCACACAAATCTTTGGTTTCAATGGCTGCTGTGTATGACTGGCTTTGGACTGGTTGATCATCCTCCCTATGTTAGTGATTTGGCTCCTTCTGGTTATCAACTGTTTCCCAACATAGAAAAACACTCAGCTGAGCACCAGTATCACTATGATGAGAACATGTTATCTGTTGTTGATGGCCATTTTGATCAACAGAAAATCATCTTCACCAGTGCGACCTAAGCACTGCAACTACTTATGGAAGTGTGTGGACAGTAAGAGGAACTATGTTAGAAAAAGAACTTCATTTGGTCACATTCTATTGAGAGTGTCTTGCTCAGATTATGAACATTTCAGCCGACCCTCATAATAATAAAAATTATTATTATACCTGCATTTGTTTTAATGTTAACATTGGAAAAATTCCCATTTTTCATTAAAAATTAGGACCTGGGTTTGCACCTCCTAAGCAAATTTTGTTGCTGGGCCAGTGTGTGTGTGTTTTGTTGCGTGCGTTTTGTTGTTCCTGTTGTTTGCTATTTTCGTGTCAGCTCTGATCAAGCATATCTTAATTATAGCCATTCATTTCGTGAGCGTTCAATCACTTTATAAGGAATAATAAAGTCAAGGAACCGCATTTAAATTGTCGTTCTTCGCAAATAAAGATTGATTATAGTTCGATGGATATTTGGTTGCTATTTCTAGGTCATCAATCAAGTGATTAGAGTCCTCCTTGTTGGATCGTTCTTTCTCTCATTATATGGTTTGTGTACAGGTGAGATAGATTTCGCAGTAAAGTGTTATAGTTATTGTGGAAAGCTTTGACAGATGTGCCTATATATTGGCAGTGATCGATAATGTAATGGCAGGCAATTGATGGATCAGCAATTGCTGCAGCAATGAAACATCATGCATGCAATAAATGTGTCTCCGAGTGGTTGATCGAAATGTTAGACGCAGCAGTCAAATATCTTTCAAATCATACACTGCTGCCTTAAACAAACGCTATATTGGTAAATGTACTTCTTGAGAGACACATAAACGGATGCACATAAACGTTGGGTCTTTTTTATAGATATATTCAATTACCGCCCACTTAGAGCTGAGTTTTATAGATTATATCCATAGAGTATTTTTATAGATCATAAGCATATAGTATTTTATTTTGAGAATATTTACTTTTTTCTCACCCGACCAACTGCACAACCGATCGATTGTACGAGGTACACAATTTTGTTGTAGATGTTTGTGATTATATGTGGAAATATTAGCCGTCGACACTGGTGAGTCATGACGCATGATGGAGTAAGAATGATTAGATGATTTGGTTGAGTTAATGTCTTACTGTGTTTATTTCGGCTATCTGAGATTAAATCATGTCAATTTTAAATTTGGCTTCCGTTCTTTTGGATTCGATAAGGTGAGGTTTCCAAACTGTGCAAAGGATAGGGTTAATGAAAGTTTTGTGAGATTTCTTCCGATTAATGAGTTCTCAGTTGTTATAAGTTATAGTTGATCCGTAGCCTACTTCAAAATTTCCATTTCGCCCTTGGGGGTATTGTACGGAGCTCGCTGGATTTCAAGCAGTCGAATCAATTTCCAGTTTGATGATGGGAAGTTCTGGCCTTCATCCACCTCCTTTCGGAAATCAGAGAAAAAGAATCCTCTTAAACATTATTGTACGTATGTGAGCAAATAGTAAAAAAAATCAAAAAAAATCAATCGTACTGTATTCTGTTTACGAATATACGTATATATTTTGTAAATTATTCATTCGTTTAGAAAACAGATTCCATACTGCCCCGGTGAATATATATATACTAAATATAAAGTTGAGTATATTTTTAATCAAACCTAACTTAGAGGGTCCTATGCTACAGCTTCGCTACTGATTCAAAAACCGTGATAAGATTTGAGGTGAATATAAGTATTCAATGTGTATTGTCTTTCTTACCATGTCCTATGTAGTTCGTAAGAGGGTGTAGATCATTCTTCATATATTTTCTCTTGTTAGTGCAAGAAATGTTAACTTATTTTCATTAGCACAGTTGTTTACAGGATTAATTTTATGATATCACGAAACCAGATTTCTGTGAGATTACAAAATAGAAAACCAATGCACAATATTCACAAAACGACACTCAGATACCCACGATGCCCTAATCATATCTATAAATAATGAATACATGGATAGAAGAGAAGAATGGCCATAACTGAAATTATTTGGTTACTAAACACTCGATCTGGAATAGTCACAAAATGAATTACAAAAACTTCGACGTATACGTATGTCAGTAAGATGAATTGTTGTGAGATGGATTCAAATCAACAGGTTAGAGATACGCAGAATATATCGAGTATGTGCAACGGAAGGAAATCGACCCCAGGACTTATTCGTTGTAGTTAAGGGAATGTAAATACAACAACAGCGGTTGTAAAGTGACGGTGGGGGGACAAACACAGACACACACAAATAAACACGTATATTTATATACGACGGACATCTTTCAGTTTCCGTCAACGAAATCCACTAACAAGGATTTGATCGGCTCGAGGCTATAGTAGAAGACGCTTGCTCAACGTGCCACGCAGTGGGACTGAACCGGGATCCACATTGTTGGGAAGAAAGCTTCTTACAACACAGCCACACCTGCGCCTGTATGCATGTAACACTATGTCTTATTACTTCTTTGAAGTTCTGAAGAAACTGTAAGGTGCTTCTAAGGCTCCCAACTCTGAGTCTACTGCATCTTCTAGTGGAAGTATCTATATACTAATCAATTTCATAAGATAATCGTTTATTGGGTGTCGTGCCTTTTCTTATCTATCTAATCTATCTATCTATCTATCTATCTATCTATCTATCTATCTATCTATCTATCTATCTATCTATGTATCTATCTATCTATCTATCTATCTATCTATCTATCTATCTATCTGTCTGTCTATCTATCTATCTATCTATCTATCTATCTATCTATCTATCTATCTATCTATCTATATATATATATATATATATATATATATATATATATATATATGCATACATATATATGTGTGTGTGTATGTGTGTATATATTCATATATGTATATAGATAACACACACATATATATATTCATACGCATATATACATGCGCATTTATATA
>NC_043003.1:111466287-111468787 GCF_006345805.1 Octopus sinensis | reverse complement strand
CTGTCGTTGCAGTAGTTGTAAGGGCACACGGAGCACTAACAACAGAGTTTGAGAAATATGTCGGAGAAATTGGAATTAACAGGAGAGCAGAGGATGACCAAAAACTGCTGTTTGGGGAGAGTTAGGATTTTGAGATCAGTATTCTGGAGGAACAAAATTGAAGTACACCCGTTATGCAGCCAGGATAACCCTGGACAAGTTTGGCATATGAAAATAAAGCTCGAAACCATCCAACCTCGGAGACTTCTTCCTTGAGAAGCCAATCATAGCGTCCTGTATGTCTTTCGCTGTTATCGGCATTTTGCGTATTCCGCAGCCGTAGCCGAAAGGAGCGGCATTACTTTGAAGTAGGAGGCGTGACACAGGTGCTCTGTACAGTTCGGCAAAGTGCTCTTTTTACTCTTTTACTCTTTTACTTGTTTCAGTCATCCGACTGCGACCATGCTGGAGCACCGCCTTTAGTCGAGCAACTCGACCCCGGGATTTATTCTTTTGTAAGCCCAGTTCTTATTCTATCGGTCTCTATTGCCGAACCGCTAAGTAACGGGGGACATAAACACACCAGCATCGGTTGTATGCTAGGGCTACAAACACAGACACACAAACACACACACGCATATATACATATACATATATACGACGGGCTTCTTTTAGTTTCCGTCTACCAAATCCACTCACAAGGCTTTGGTCGGCCCGAGGCTATAGTACAAGACAGTTGCCCAAGGTTCCACGCAGTGGGACGGAACCCGGAACCATGTGGTTGGTAAACAAGCCACTCCTGCTACTGAAATTCCGTACACATCTGTTTGGATTCAAGTAGCAGGCAACCGTCCCGGCCTGTCAAGGATCGAATTGTGTCTTTGTTTCCACGTCGTGTCTTCGCAACCCGGGCCCATCGAACGGCATTCATCATCTCTTACCTTAGAGCATGCATCCCATCACCGACAACGCAACCATCATGCTTGACATTGAAGAATTGATCAAGCACCAATCTCGACTCAAGTAAGTGGGACGTTATTGTTTTTTGTTTTTGTTGTCGTTGACGCTGCTGCCACGGCCTCTGCTATCACCCCAGCCGCCGCTGCCGTTGTCACCCCCGCCGCAGCAGCTGTCACCGTGGCCACCACCACTGCTCTCACCGTCGCCGCTGCCGCCACCATCATTGTCGTCACTGCTGCTGCCAATGCTTTCATGGCTGGTATTGTGAGGTGGACAAATTCCGCCGAAGTCGACTTTGCCTTTCATCCTTTCGGGGTCGATAAATTAAGTACCAGTTACGCACTGGGGTCGATGTAATCGACTTAATACCTATGTCTGTCTTTGTTTGCTCCCTCTGTTTTTAGCCCCTTGTGGGTAATAAAGAAATAGGTATTGTGAGGTGGACTTTGAAATTTGGCGCACTTCTTTTTCTCCTCCCACTCTACGGTAATGTTATCAGTTGTAGCTGAGGGAAGAGAAGGGATATCTTCAGGATTCAAAAATTTTGATTTTTTACGAGGCGCAGCTTTTTTTTTATTAAATCTTCCGTGATGCGTTCCGCCATCTTGTTTATTTATATTGTACTAAAAAGCCCCACAGAATTTATTTGGGCCGAATATAACCCTGCTAGGGGCTAAATAATGCCAATGCCAGGACCCTAGTGTTTCTATCAGGAGACTGGAAGAATATGTAAACGAAAAAAAAACCGCAACAAACGGTTGTAAACTAAAGATTGAAACAAAACTTGTTCCTTCGAAATACGTCTTTCGTGATCAGCCGTAAATAATAATAATAATAATAATAATAATAATAATAATAATAATAATAATAATAATAATAATAATAACAATAATAATAATAATAATAATAATAATAATAATAATAATAATAATAATAATAATAATAGTTTCACTTACCTGCATGGTAGTGCTTCTCAACTTTTTCTTTTTGTCTATGGATTCCTTTAATTTCTGTTTCATTCTATAATCCGAGTGAAATAGCTATTACACGATTAAAAAATCAACACGTTTTTGTAATTAAATTTTTATTAGGAATTGTATTTAAAAAATCTTGTTAACATATTTTCTGCATTGTAGAAGTATAAACGATTCATTGTGGACAGATCTTACGATAAAATATTATATGGATTCCGAAAATAGTCATATGGAACCTTGTTGTGAATCACTGGTTTCAAATGAAACTATAAAGCGCTCAAACACATGCCACAAATATTTTTTCGATGCTCTAACAACAACAACAATAATATCATTTCATTTTATTGGTCACACTAGTTCAAGACACGGAGAAAAATATGGCAAGACGAGATACAATACGCAAAATATGTGTGGTTTACATGGATCAAAGGGAGACACTACAGCGTTTAATGATATAACAAAAGATATATAGGAAGAAGTTAGAGAAATGAATAATTAGTAAAAAGAATCCTCAATTGCGGGGCAGTACACAAAGGCTTGCAATTTAAAAGAGATGGATTAGTCGATGAGATCGACATAATACTGCA
>NC_043003.1:111448787-111458787 GCF_006345805.1 Octopus sinensis | reverse complement strand
ATGATTTTACCCAGCATATCCCCTTATTAACAGGGACCTGAATCGTCCGAAAAGCATCGATAGAAAATTCTTAATACTAACGCCAGTTTCAGCAATTTCCGTTGCCTCATCAGTTAAGCCCGCTCGATCTCGGCTGTTTGCGGACTAGTTTATCTATTAGTATATATGTTTTCGTCATCCAAATTAATGGATCATTTTTCTAATGTTTATACAAATATTTAATATAAACAACAATTGCAATATTTCAACAAAAGGAGAAATACATTTATAAGTATGTATATATATATATATATATATATATATTATATATATATATATATATATTATATATATATATACATGTAAATAGAGAGATACAAAGGCTGATAAGATTCGAACTATGTGCGCCAAACAACACGTGTGCGTATGGTTACATCTTCGTGGATCCTTGTATGAATGAGTGTACATGCACCACGCAAACTACGCGAGGGATTTAATACGTCCATAACCGTTATCAGTTATATTTAATATCGTTTTTCTCTATATTGCGTGTTCGTTTCTTTTTTGTATCTTTTATCTTATCCTTGATCTTCTATAGAAATGAATTTATATCCTTTAATTTGTTGTTGTCCTTTACACGAATGAGAAGCTATATTGCAGAACTGTTATTTCAACGGGTTGTATATAGTTAGCACCTGAAGAGACACATCTGTACCCAATTGTAGTGATTATTACAAAGTCTCGTATCTTCTGTCTTCCGTCTGTCATTAACCAAATACCTAACGAACACTCTAAACGTGATCGTGGTTTACCAGTAAGCTACCAGATATAGACCATTCGTTTTGTTATCTAGTATTCATACATACTTACATACATACTTACATAGTACATACATATACACACATATATATATATACATACATATATATATATACATACATATATATATATATATATATGTATATATATATATACTTACGTATATATGTATATATATATTATCATTTAGTAAGGAATTAAAGCAACGCCTATGACCCTATAACAGTGCGTCCGAGACAGAGGAGAGGGCGGGAAGAATCTATCCTCAACCAGGAGCCACCTACAGGTAATTGCAATTGAGTGGACTGCACTAAAACTTTTAGACTTCCAAATGTTGATCTTCAATCATGTGACAGGATAAGACTAGTCTAGGTAAGCGACAGTGGGATATGAATTTTGGATGCAAAAGTGAGAACATTTAACATGAGGTCCTTACGTTTCAAGTAATCCATCACCATGGGCAAATAACTTATTATGGATTCCGAAATAATGAATGGTGAACGTGACCTCGTCTGGATTTGAATTCAGAGCACACAATGTCGGAAGAAATACCACGACACTCTATATATGTGTATTCAAAATGTGATCACGTGTGTACCGTTGGCGATTTTTGCTCCGTCTTCCCTTCCTTGAATCTTTTATTTTCCTATGTTTCTGACGAAGAGCTCCGCTCGAAACGTTAAATCCTCCTTCTATCCTTCTTTCCTGAGCGTCCAATAATACTATGCTTGTTCCACGTCCTCGCATTGTTGTGTTTTCTCTTTGTGTTTTCGTGTTTGGGTAGCTATATATATATATGTGTATGTGTGTGTATGTATATATATATATATATGTGTGTGTGTGTGTGTGTGTGTGTGTGTGTGTGTGTGTGTGTGTGTGTGTGTGTGTGTGTGTGAGAGAGTGTGCATGGTTAGAGAGTTAGAGAGGACAGGGGGAGAGATGGGGCAAAAACAAATAGATTGATCGATAGGTAGGTACATAGATAAATGAATATACATCTAGCTATATTGAGATAGATAGATAAATGCATGAATGCATGGATGGATAGATGGACGGATACACACTTATATACGTATGCCACCTGAATCATGTACCTGCTATTTATATACCGGACATCCATACATTCTGTGAAACTATGGATCTGGACGCAGGGGTGAAAAATATCTTTGATTTTAGGTGAAAACTAGCAGTTGCCCATTAATGCAAGTCTCCACTTGTAATCAATTTCTTTCATGTAAGTGAAAATCAAGGTCAATGGCGAATTAACGCATCGGTATATCTTTACGAATTTGGCTGTCAGAACGCCAAATTCCAGAACAGAGCATCAAATTCCTTCCAGTCCTTCATCCTCTACTGGTTATTCTTTTATCGATCTCTACATGATACAAAGCGAAGAAATACAAACACAATCGACGTTGACATATGATTTATTGTATGTTATATATATGAAAATATTTTAGTGATATAAACATACATACATATTTGCTTTTAAAATACCCACAAACTTAAATGTCTCCTCTCTCACACATATAAACATATAGTCTCTCCCCCCTCTCTCTTTTCACACACACTCACACACTCCTATATATATATGTATATATTAACAAAACTGTCCGACGAACGGAAACGTGAAACTCCGAGTAACAGGTTTTGTTTAATTTCTGCTGCTTTTAAATAAAGCATTTTACTCTAACCCTGGTATTTGAGTACTCTTTTTTTCCACCTTGTTTCACGTTTATGCGTTTACTCCGGTATATATATATATATATATATATATATATATATATATATATATATATATATATATATATATATATATATATTATGTATGTATTTTTATATATACGCACACACTTGTTCAGTTATTTATTTTACTAAATTAATTTACAACTTAAATTTAAACCTGCACGTCTAATTTTCTAAAAGAACCGTCCATGTCTAGGACAACCAAATGTCTTTCATATGCCTCGTGAAGAGGCTTTCAAATTCAAAGTCACTGATTAATTCTTTTCAATTAATTTTTTTTTGAGGTATTGATTTAATACGTCATCACAAAGCTTCAATATGTTAGGAATGGAGGTCAAGCAAACACCCTAGTTCATCGGTGCCGAGAGGATAAAAACTGTAAGCTGAAATTTGAGGTTATAATTCAAGCAGACACAAATTAATAACAAACACCTGTCGAATCTATAATTGTTCAGTCAATACAAAGCCTTATCTTAAAAAATATTCAATACACGACATCGATAACAATTATTTTAAATGTTATAGCACATGCCCTTATACACGCTATAGCACAGCTGCTTCAAAACCCCTGAAGTTGTAAATAGATCGAAGACATAATCAACATTAAATTAAGACAAGAGGTTTGAAAATTACTATTTGATTAGTCTTAATTATGGAAGAATATGGAAGGACATGTTTAATATAATTTTTTTTCCCTACAGGCACAAAGCCCGAAACGAAGTCGATTACACCGACACCAATATTTGACTGCTATTTATTTTATCGATCCCAAAATGATGAAAGGCAAAATTCACCTTTCCCGGAATTTGAACGGAGAATGTATAGACGGACGAAATACTGCTAAGTATTTTGCCGGCGTGCAGTATATTCTACCAGCTCGCTTCCTAGTATATACATATACATACATACATACATACATACATACATACATACATACATACATACACACATACATACATACATACATACACACACACACACACACACACACACACACATATATATATATATGAAGGCGCATGGCTCAGTGGTTAGAGCGTCGAGCTTACGATCGTGAGGTTGTGAGCTCGAATCCCGGACCGGGCTGCGTGTTGTGTTCTCGAGCAAGGCACTTTATTTCACGTTGCTCCAGTTCACTCAGCTGTAGAAATGAGTTGCGACGTCACTGGTGCCAAGCTGTATAACACTGGTGGCGTGGAGAGGGGAGGCTGGTATGCATGGGCGACTGCTGGTCTTCCATAAACAACCTTGCCCGGACTTGTGTCCAGGAGGGTAACTTTCTAGGAGCAATCCCATGGTCATTCATGACCGAAGGGAGTCTTTACCCCCCCCTTATATATATATATATATCAACAATCAAGGAACGGCCATGATAGGCCATTCACCCACTAGAAATAACAGCCAAGCTTTAACCGCAAATAAAGATTATTTCGTAAACAGGAGAAAATTTAAAAAACATTTACCCTGTAATTCTTGTACGATGCACCGTTTCATCATCATGCTGTTTAATGGTAAACTAACCTGATTAAATTAAATCAAGCCAATCTTCCATAGGCCCTCAGATTCTCCAAGAAATAGCCAAGTCGGAACAGATATTTTCACGAGGCATTCAAATGCCTCGTGAAAATATCTGTTCCGAATTGGCTATTTCTTGCTGAAGAATCTGAGGGCCTATGGAAGATTGGCTTGATTTAATTTAATCAGGTTAGTTTACCATTAAACAGCAGATGAAACGGTGCATCGTACAAGAAATTACAGGGTAAATGTTTTTTAAATTTTCTCCTGTTTACGGAATTAATCTTTATTTGCGGTTAAAGCTTTGGCTGTTATTTCTAGTGGGTGAATGGCCTATCATGGCCGTTCCTTGATTGTTGATGTTGAACTTAAAAATGGTCTATGACTATTTAATTTTTTCCCACTAGGCCGCTGGTGGCAAAAAGAATTCTACAAATTTTTTTTGCCACCCTATATTGATTAATTATAAATATATATATATATATATATTTGTTGTTGGCATCCTTTTTTGTCTCGGGAAGCAATGGAGTTGCGCATAAAATAATCTAGTCCGGCTTTTACATTTCATGTCCTAATACATCTTCTTCTGTGGCTGTGTAATCCAATCCTGAACAAACACTCTGTTCAATCTCTCGCGTCTGCGTGCCAAGACCAAAATCAGAAGGGTCCTGATCAAGGAGATGCTATTTGCCGATGATGCTGCTCTGGTATCACACACAGAAGAAGCTCTGCAAAGTCTCATCAACTGTTTGGAGCAAGCATGTTGCGACTGTGGCTTAGTTATCAGCCTCAAGAAAATCAATATAATGGGTCAGGCTACATCGGACATCCCAAACATACATATTGGAAACCACAGACTACAGGAGGTGGAGAAGTTTACCTATCTTGGCTCTACCGTCACCTACATCCTATCCCTTGATGCCGAACTTAATATACGCATTGTCAAGGTAGGTGCTGTGATGGCCCAACACTCCTAACGGGCATGGGACAACAATAAGCTGACCAAGACCACAAAAATGAAGATTTAACAGGCATGTGTACTTAGCACTCTACAGTATATATTATATATATATATATATATATATATATATAATATGATATATATATATATATATATAATATAATATATGATTTTCAAACTTTGGTGCAAGGTTAGTAATTTTATGGTTAGGGAGAAGTCGATTACATCGACCCAAGGGATCAACTGGTACATATTTTATTGGCCCCGGAAAAATTAAAGTCAAAGTCGACGCTGGCGGAGCCTTAAGATGAACAAAATGTCGCTAATTATTTTGTCATGCTTGTTAATGATTGTGTCAGCTCGCCGCCTTGTATATATGTCATATAATAAAAGTTTTACGTTTCTAAAGTTCTGGAAGCAAACGGATTTGGTCCTCTTCTCTGGGCCATTAGCGAACGCCGTGACGGCCGGTATGTACGAAAGGCACGAATGTGATCGGCGCGGGCGTGTTATCATTACCTACCTGTAATTCCTCTGTTACGGGGCTGGTTCCAGGCCCTATCACAGAAGTTGGTTCAGGATTCCCAACCCTCTTTGGCTGAGGAAGACGCGCCCGCTGATTCTTCCATAGTAACGCGCAGCACAGACCTGCTATCAATCTGTCACTTTCAGCTACCCTTCCATCTAAAAAGCGCTGCGTTCACTCACCAACTGGACCGGACGCGACTACTTGACTCTGCCGAGTTCGTTCAGGCGTATCCGACTGGGTCACCGTTGCTTCTCTGTAACCCAAGCCGCTACCGTGAAATTCATGACATAATCCATCAACAGAATTTATGCATCAGCCTAGAAAAAATTAAGTTTGGGAATTTAGAATTTCTAAGGGCCCCGCCGGTTATTCCTATATATTTTTTTTCATTATCTGTATCTAAGATGCTAGAATCATACATTCTTCACATCAATTTCCAGCCAAACCTCTACAAGTTCGATACTCTAATGCTGATTACTCCGGAGACACAACACTTCTAATAAACGTCGGTTATCATGAATTCAACGAAGACAAACGAGGTTTATAAAACTTTTCGTTTGAGTAATGAATCATTGTATGAAACACACTTGCATCTCTTTTCTTTTACCGAGAAAAATATCAGCTGCCTGTACGTAATTACTCGTTTTGTTAAAAACAGCAGCAAAATAAAGGACTGTTGTCCCAAATAAGAAAAGAAAAACAATAGGAAACAAAAAGGCGAATTGGCAGAATCAGTACAACGTGGGATAAAAATGTTTAGCGGATTCTCGTCTTTTTCTACGTTCTGAGTTCAAATTCCCCCGTTCTCGACTTGCCTTTTTATTATTTTGCGGTCGATGAAATAATTACCAGTTGAGGACTGAGGTCGATGTAATCGATTTAACAGCGTCCCGCAAAATTTCAGGTCTTCTGCCTATAATACAAAGGATTCAGGAAAGTAAAAAAGGTCTTTCACCAAGCTTCTACACAAAATAAATTGGCCTTGCGTTAAACAATAAAAACGCTGCAAAACAATGATAATAGCAGTCATTATTCTTCTACTAATCACAGAGCTGCAATAGACAGGAGGGAGGGAGAACAGATGGGGCATACACACGCACACACACACAGAGGTGCACACACACACACACACATATATATATATATATATATATATATATATATATACGCGTGTGTATGTAAGTATATATATATATATATATATATATATATATATGTATATATTATATATATATATATATGTAATATATATACTATATATATGTATGTGTGTATGTATGTTTGTTCACACATCAATGAATGTACATGTATACGCATGTATATATGCATAATATTATACCAAGAGTGCCCCAGCGTGGCCACATCATTTGGACAGAAACGAATGAAATAATAAACGAATACACACACACATGAATATATATGTAAAGGGGTATAGATATATGCGTGAGTGTTTGTCAGTAAATATACACCTGTATACACACAGACAAACACACACATACACACAGACAAACACACACACACACACAGACAAACACACTCACGCACACATATACACACACATGCGTGTATGATGACAAGTATGTATGCAGTGTGTATAGAACCAGGCAAATCACATATGACAACTATAACAAAGTTATACAAATCGTATACACTCACAAAAGAACACACATATTTATATATACGTACATCCATTCATACTCATGTGTGTGTGTGTGTGCGAGTGTGTGTGTGTGTGTGTGTGTGTGGAAATAATATGATCGATAACAACAAAAATAATTGAATGTGACAGCTGATTTCTTTCTTTTTCTTCTCTGCCTTACGTCAATATCATCAATAACATCATTATCGTCATTATCGTAATCAATAAAATCCTTCTTCCCCCTTAGTCAGCTTCCTTTTCGATAGAATCATTTTGTTTATGATGATGATGATGATGATGATGATAAACATCAGTATCATTTTCATCATCATTATCACCATCAACATCATCGTCATCATCCTCATCATCGTCGCCGTCGTTGTCATTATCATCTTCATCATCATCCTCGTCATATTCATCGTCATCATCATCATCATCATCATCATCATCATCATCATCATCCCAGTTCCCATTACCATTCCCGTAATCACCATCGTCGTCGTCCTTGTCATCGTCGTCGTCGTCACGTTCGTTGTCATCATTAGCCGTTGTCGTTGTCATTATCATCATCACCATCATTATCATTATCATGACTATTACCATACTCATCACCAACGCAACCGTCGCTGACGCTACCACCGATAATAACACACACACACACACACACCTCTATCACCCCGCTATCTACCACCTCTGCCACCGCCTCCTCCACTACCACCACCACCACCACCACCACCATCGCCGCCGTCGCCACTGCATCGCCGATTGTTATTGAAAACGATGTCATTTCACCGTTGTCGTCGACGCAGCCACAGCATAACCGTCCCTTATTACACTCGGTCCTTCATCTACTTCATCTCTATTTCTTCTCATCCCCTGACATTCATCCTGTAATCCTCTTCGTCATCTTTGTTATTATCGTCCGACTCTTCACAGTCAGTGTTTATTATTGTAATCGTTGTCATCATCTTTATCATCATCACCCGCGTCATCATAATCGTCCACTTACAATAGCAACAACTACAATATTATTCGCCACCTTTACTTAACGAGAAACTTCTCAAGCGATTTGCATAAACAAATACACTTGTGCACATTCCATACAGACACACGGACACACGAGGACAACGTGCGATATAGACACATAGATACACGCACACATACATAGCCAAGCACACACGCACAAACACACACGTATATATACGAACACTCATACAATCACATGTGAAAGCTCACACACTGACACGTAAAAGTGCAGAGAGACACGCCTTTCTGTGGATCTATTCGGTGCCGTACTCAAATCAATGAATTAAGACACAGACACACACACACACAGACACGCACTCACACACAGATACACACATAGGTGTGCGTGTATATTCATACATACATACATACATACATACATACATACGTATGTTTGTACATACATCATTTCTCAACGCGTGCATGCATCTCACGTTTACAATACTAAACATACTGCATATTCCACACACAGGCACATACGCTGCACACGCGCACACAGACACACGCACAAACACACGCGCGCGCGCGCTCACTCCCATACGTTCACAGACGAACAGAATCATTCGCACATTCACACAGCGCTATACCTCACCATTCTCCACAGCACTGTACACATAACAAACTCGCGCGCGCACACAGACACAAAAAGACATACCGTGCACATCATAAACACCAAAAGCTTCCACCGGACTCATTTCAGAGCGGTCGGCGACGGTGGAAAATAAGAACAGTTAAAAGTAAAAAGCACGCATAACAAAGCGAGCCACAGTGGATGGAGGGCGGTAGGTATATCTGGCAGAACAGAGCAGACCTACGAAAATCCCAGGTGAAATTCTTTAAGCTGCGCCCCATGAAGGCAAGCGTTCGTTCAATGGTTGTTATCAGACAACAGGTGTTGGCTACGATTTTGTTCTTCGTAGCTGGGGTTAGTTCGGATTTACATATAATCGGATTGTTTCCCACGACAACTGAAAGGGAAGCTGGTGCCATAGGACGTGGGGTCCGTCCAGCTGTAGAACTTGCTATAGAGAAAGTGAACTCCGATCCGGGAATCTTACCTCACTGGAACCTTACTGTAAATTGGAACGACACTAAGGTAAATTATTGTCATAATTAAAATGTATTATTATTATTATTATTATTATTATTATTATCATAGCACGCCGGGCCAAGTATTCAGCGACTTTTCGTCGTCTTTACGTACTGAGTTCAAATTCCACCGTGGTCGACTTTGCCTTTCATCCTTCTGGGGTTGATAAAATAAGTACCAGTTGAGTACTGGGGTCGATGTAATCGACTTACTCCATACCCGAAGTTGATGGCCTTGTGTCAGGATTAAAAATATCATTATTATTATTATTATATTATTATTATTATTATTATTATTGTTGTTGTTGTTATTATTGTGCGTTTTATATGTAGATTTTTTCTTTACTTTTTAAATTATGTCATTTTTTTCTCTCTCCCTTTTTTATCTTCATTTTTAGAATAGGAAGATTCATTTGAACATTTTTCTGGGTTTAGATAGTTTAACTACTATTTTTTTAATTCTTCTGCTCTTACCTCTTATAACGGAATCGTTATTTTTAATGATTCACTCCCAGTGATGTAGTTACAGTTTTTACACTTCAGTATGAACACCTGTTATAGTCAACTTTACCCTTCATCTTTTCGAGTTTCAGAATATAAATACCTGTCAAACACGGCTATAATCCCTCGCTCCAAATATGCGACTTTGTGCTAATAAAAAAATATTTTGTTGCTATAATTAATTTCTCGATTAGCA
>NC_043003.1:111426287-111446287 GCF_006345805.1 Octopus sinensis | reverse complement strand
AATTAAGTACCAGTTACGCACTGAGGTCGATGTAATCGACTTAATCCGTTTGTCTGTCCTTGTTTGTCTTCTCTGTGTTTAGCCCCTTGTGGGTAGTAAAGAAATAGGTATATCGTCTGCCGCTACGTTCTGAGTTCAAATTCCGCCGAGGTCGACTTTGCCTTTCATCATTTCGCGGTCGATTAAATAAGTACCAGTGACGTACTGAGGTCGATACAATCGACTTAATCCGTGTGTCTGTCTTTGCTTGTCCTCTCTGTGTTTAACCCCTTGTGGGTAGTAAAGGAAGAGGTAATTCGTCTGTCTTTTAGTTCTGATTTTAAATTCCGCCGATGTCGACTTTGCCTTTCATCCTTTCGTGGTCGATAAATTAAGTACCAGTTTCGTACTGAGGTCGATCGAATCGACTGGTTCCCTCCCACAAAATTTCGGGCCTTGTGCCTATAGTATAAAATATTATCCATAGCCTTTTCGAAATATTTGTGTTCGTAATGTCTTCCCCGTATTGCCCTTATTAGCAGACGGAGGTGTATTTTCATTGTTTTTTTTTTACCAGCGGCTGTATAAAGTAGAAACATCAACATTTGTAACTGCAATATGTTTTTCGTCAACATTTTCATCATCGTAATCATCATTTCTTCATCCTTCTTTTAGTAACCGTCAAGTATCTTATCACCCACTTTCCATTACGATAACTAACAGCAATCCTATTCCTTATCTTGTAATGCAATACATTTAATACATAATAAGGCGGCGAGCTGGCGGAATTGCTAGCATGCCGGGCAAAATATTTAGTGGCAATTTACTCGTTCATAGTTCAAATGACGACGGGATCGACTTTGTCTTTCATCATTTCTAGGTAAAAAAAAAATGTACCGGGTAATTGCCACTGGGGCCAATGTAATCAACGTACCCCTCTTTAGAAATCACTGGCTTTGTACTCGTTAAAAGAACTACCTATAAGAAATGAGGTCGATTAATCGATTCACCCACTCGTACAAAATTGCTGACATTGTGCAAAGGTTTGTAAACAATATGTTTAAGGTAAAAATTAATTACATCAGTAAAATAACATAGTTTAATCCGTGAAAGTGTCCATTATTTTTGATTTGTTAAAAAAAAATAAAAAGAAACAATCCCCGGTGGATGCGAATCATATCGATTACATCTTTTTCGTTCAAGGTGGGTGATTGGCAGAATGGGTTGAGCTGGGCAAAACGTCTTTAGTAATTTTTTATGGTTCTTTACATCTTGGTTTCAAATCACTTAGAAATTAACTTTGATGTAACTTATACGAGCCACCAATAACTGGAGGCAACGTAGTCAGCTGTTCTTCTATATAAGAAATCGCCTGTTTCCTATATTTACAATTAGTTTCAAAATTGGCTTAAGGCGGCGAGCAGGCAGAACTTTTGGCACACCAGGCAAAATGCTTAGTGGCATTCCGTTCAACTTTACGATCTACGTTCAAATTCCGTCGAAGTAGACTTTGCTTTAAATTCTCTTGGGGTTGATAAAATAAGTATCATTCAAATACTAAATTGATGTAATCAACTAGTTCTCGCCTCTGAAATTTCAGTCTTTGCGCCTATTGTAGAATGAATTATAATGTTTTGCGTATTTTTGCCTTCTGAGTTCCTGTAAAGCCTTTGTTGGTCATTTTTGTTACAATATGTACTCTTAAAGTTTCAGTTGTTTGTATAATATCCGTTTAACTAAATCTAGCCCTTATTACTCAATATTTGTTTTAAATTTTTGCCCATGGCTAGACATTTTTCGGGGAGCTGTAAGTCGATTAAATAGACGCTAGTGCGCAACTGGTAATTATTTTATCGACTTCGAAATGATGAAAGGCAAAGTAGACCTTGGCGGAATTTGAACATGGAACATTCAAAAGACAATCGAAATGTCGTTACGCATTTTGCCCGAATGCTGATGGTTCCGCCATCTCTCCGCGTTCTACAGCAAGTACTATCATGACATTTTTATAAACGCAGATGGTTAGCGATCTGGTAGACTCTGTAGAATGTTAGCAAAAAGAAGATAATTGCTTTGCAGTATATGTTTCGGCTATTTACATTTTGAGTTAAAATCTTGCTGAGATCAACTTTGTGTATTGTCCTTCCAGAACGATAAAATAAAGCACCAACCATTTATTAGGCCGATGTAATCGACCTTTCCCTTTCCACAAATTTGGTTGCCCAAAAATTGAGATCATTATTATCAATTAACGTGATTTTAATAATTATCTTACCTTTTTACCCAATGTAAACCCACTCATCTGTTTCTTTAATTTTATTTTCTGTTTTGTTTTTTTGTTGCTTTAAACAATCTAGACACTTATAGTTAATAATTTTTTTCTGTTAATCGATACCATAGAACGTAGGACTTAACTGGTATTTTTCTCATTCCCAATGCTGAAAACAAAGTTGACATGGGTGGGTTTAAACTCAGAAATTAAATAGTCGGGACAAATGAACGCAAAACTCTATTTTATTGTTTTTACCATGTGTTCCCTAGGTATGAAGTGCTCACCACGTTCCTTATATCTAATAATAGAAAACATTAAGATGGCGATCTGGCACTATCGTTAGCTCGCCGGACAAAAACGCTTAACGACATTTCGTTCGTATTTTACTCTCTGACTTCAAATTTCGCCGGTTATCGTGCTTGTCTTTCGTCCTTTTGGGGTCAAGGAAATAATCACCAGTTCCGCACTTGGGACGATGTAATAGACTAAGCCTCATACCCCAAAACTGCAGGCCCTGTGCTCATAATAGAAAGGGATTTTATAAATCATTTAATACAGTTCTATATTTAAAAGATGAGGAATTATGTACATTATTTACACTTGATGGATATTTGTCATCTTGTCTGTTGTCAACATAGCTTTTTCGGCTAACATACTGTTCACCCTTCATCTTGGGGAAGTTTCGAATCCGGGTTCTCATTCCAAAGGTATTTTCGATTTTATCATCATCGTTATTATTATTATTATATTATTCTGGACACTGTCTGGTATCGAACTCGGAATATTGGGGTCAGTAGCCCGCGCTCTTAACCGATACGCCATATTTTATTTATCCTTTCTTGTAGTTCTTTTCTACTCTAGTAACAAGGCCCGAGATTTTGGGGGAGGGGGGCTGGTCGATTAGGTCGACCCCAGTAAGAAACTGGTACTTAATTTTTCGACCTCGAAAGGTGAAAGACAAAGTCGAGCTCGGCGGAATTTGAACTCAGATCGTAAAGACATACGAAATACTTATTTCTTTACTACCCACAAGGGGCTAAACACAGAGGGGACAAAAAGGAATGACAAACGGTTAAAGTGGATTATATCTGTTTCTTTATTACCCACAAGGGGCTAAACATAGCAGAGACACACAAGGATAGACAAACGTATTAAGTCGATTACATCGACCCCAGTGCGTAACTGTTACTTATTTAATCGATCCCGAACGGATGAAAGGCAAAGTCGACCTCGGCGGAATTTGAACTCAGAACGTAACGGCAGACGGAATACCTATTTCTTTACTACCGATGAGAGGGTAAACAAAGAGAAGACAAACAAGGACAGACAAACGGATTAAATCGATTACATTGACATCAGTGCGTAATTGGTACTTATTTAATCGACCTCGAAAGGATGAAAGGCATAGCCGACCTCGGCGGAATTCGAACTCAGAAAGTAATGGCAGACGAAAAATGGCTACGCATTTCGCCCGGCGTGCTAACGTTTCTGTCAGCTCGCCGCCTATTCTTTCCTGTCATTAAGGGCGGTTAACTGTCAGTCATTAATACACAAGACAAAATGCTAAGAAACTTTGCTTCCGGCATTACATTCCGAGTTCAAATGCTGTCAAGGTCGACTTTGCATTAGGTCAATTAAGTCTCAGTTGAACATTTGGGGCAACTTAATCGACTTCCTTTCCCCTCAAAACGCTGGCATTGTGCTAAAATTACAAATAATAATTATTTTTCCTCAGTCAAGTTTGAAATTATGAATATTCTGCATACATTTAATAAGACTTCTAAACGTCATAATTCGTGGCTTAACGTCTCCCATATTCTCGTTTTTCCCTGTAGTCTTCATGTTTCGTTTCTCCTTTGTAATCGGTCTATTGCATGGATGAATGGGCGCTGGTACATCAGTGATCAGGCAAATCATACGCATCTGGAGTCTCGCCACTAATATTTGTTTCCCAATTTAGTACGATCATTTTCAGAAACACTAATCACCGAACGAAATATAATGCATTATTTAATTTCAGAGTTCAAATGTTACCTGTGACGACTGAACCTTTCACCCTTCTAAAAAGTTTATAGAGTAAAGAGCAGTCGATTACTGGGATCAATATAATCGACCATCGTCTCCCTTATAGTACACCGCTTTATGTTACGGTTTCTGTGTTGTGGTGATTCACGTGTAATGTCTACGCTCAAAGATGTCGCAATCTTATGCATCCTATTTTTATGTATTTCAAGGAATACAATTACTTATGTTTCCTTCCTTTTTATTTACGGTGGTACATAGTGGTGTGTGGAAGCACATGTCCTAGTGGTTAGAGCAGCGGATTCGCTGTCGAGGGATCGCGGGTTCGAATCTCAGACCGGGCGATGTATGTGTTTATGAGCGAAACACCTAAGCTCCAAGTGGCTCCGGCAGAAGGTAATGGCGAACTTCTGCTGACTCTTTCTCCACAACTTTTTCTCACTCTTTCCTCCTGCATCTTGCAGCTCAGCTGCAACGGACCGGCGTCGCGTCCAAGTGTGGAACCTATACGCCAAGGAAACCGGGAAACCGGCCCTTATGAGCCAGTCGTGGCTCGAGAAGGAACAAACAACACAGTAGTGTGAATATTGCTGATATGTAAGGCGGCGAGCTGACAGAAACGTTAGCACGCCGTGCGAAATGCGTAGCCGCATTTCGTCTGCCATTACGTTCTGAGGTAAAATTTTGCAGAGGTCGTCTTTGCCTTTCATCTTTTCAGGGTCGATAAATTAAGTACCAGTTACGCACTGGGGTCGATATAATCGACTTAATCCGTTTGTCTGTCCTTGTTTGTCCCCTCTGTGTTTAGTCCCATGTGGGTAGTAAAGAAATAGGTATTTCGTATGTCTTTACGTTCTGAGTTCAAATTCCACCGAAGTCGACTTTTCCTTTCATCCTTTCGAGGTCGATAAATTAAGTATCAGTTTCGAACTGGGATCGATCAAATCGACTGGTTCACTTCCCAAATATTTCGGGCCTTGTGCCTAGAGTAGAAAAGAATATTGCTTATATGTTTAACAGCGTCAGCGACTATGCAAGAGTGACCTTCATTTACTTTCTATTCAAATATTATACAGAATAGTGTCTGGCATAGTAAGTAGTGCCTTTCTCAAATGATTTATGTTCATATGCGTTCTATGTTCAAATTCCGCAATACTGTGAAATTATTTCTCCTCGGGCTGATGAAATAAGAATCAGTGAAGTATTGGGTCGATGTAATTAACTTTGCTCTGAAGTAATGAACGTAATGCTAAGGCGGAGACAAAACTTACTTGCCAGTGTGTGCGATTGTACGATATACTCCACCATGTTGGAATTAGTTATATCTCTGTCAAACTGCATTTTCCCTTCAAACAATAAGGGACAAGGGGTATATGTTAGTCTTCGTTATGATGACTATATTCTATTATTGAACACTAAGATGCAACCTTTCTTTTTTGTATGTAAGAAAATGTTTATGGCCTTCCAATTGATCTGATAATATCAATTGTTTGCCTGCTGTTTCTCTCGCTGCTGGGAACTTAGCATGGAAGAACTTAGAAACCTACTGACACAATACTTTCATTGTATTTCAGATAGCAAATCTTCACAAAACCAGGTCTACGGTGTTTTTCGCTGAAGAAAGCATCGGATAACGTGAAGAAGGATACACATAGTGTATAGAAAAATGTAGAGGTTGTCACGCGTGGAATGTCTTTGATCATAAAATTGTAAAATCAGGGTAAAACGAAAGCTAAACAGCAACAAAACGTGAGAAATACTCCTACTCATACTTCTCATTATTCACACCTTCATAATTAAGTGTTTTAAACGTCTGTTTGATTTGCAATTATGTTCCTATACATCGGGGAACGACAAATTAATGTTGTCATATTCAGACACTTCTCCAAGTGACCAGTGTCTTAAACAAATTAAAGTGGAGTTGATATTATGATTATTGTTATCCATGCTCAGATCTCACATTTGGGATGTTTTCGATTTGAACGGCATTTTTTTCATTTGAAATTGTCACCCATAATAATGTCCCTAATATTGATCTATTGCATTTCGATCTGTTTTAGGTTTTGGGTTAGTTAGGGTTAGTTAGAGTTAGTCAGGGTTAGGGTTACGGGTGTGTGGAAGGGTATCTTTTTTTTCTTCAGATATGTAAATAAACTCAATCTGTTTCTTAAACGAGGGACATATTCATACGGCACAGAATGTTTTCACCTCAATAGAGGTATTTGATTGGTTGAAATTGCAGAAATTGAAGAAAAAAACAAACAAATATCATACAAACTATAGAATTTTTTCAATAAAGCCAAGAGAAAAAGATTTTTATAAACACATTCTACCAGTATACGAAGTTTAAATTTTTTTACTTACCTAGAAATTGTCAAAAACTGCCGTTCAGACCGAAAAGATCCCAGATTTGTTCAAACAGATTCTAAAATTGAAGGGGGCTGGGTACGAAATTTGCCTTAGATTAAATTTTTTTATGCAGCTTTATTTTATCCATTGAAAAAATCCAGTTTCTAACTTTAATCCAAAATTCTTGCTGCTATTTCAAGCGTCACTGACACAACACCAATTATTCACAATAATTCACAGATTCACAGGAGTATATTTTAATGGGTCTGGCAAGGACCGGTAGCACCTTTTCTTTATTTGATTTTATGCTCTGGTGGTCACGGTGGATATATATATATATATATATATTAGTGGAATATTTAATATTTATTCTGGGTAACGTCCAGATATCTTTTAGTATTGTTGCTGGTTTCTTAGTTTGCCTAATTTTGGGGGGAATTTCTTCCAGGTATTCGGAACATTTCCATAACTCTCAAAAAACGATTGTTCACTTTTGTTTCATGTCGTTTGTTGTTATTAAATTTTTTCCTCGTGCCTCCTTCAGATTTCTTCTAGGTTCACAAATATATCTTTTTCAAGTTATTTGTTGGAGATGCCCTCCACAATCAGAAGAAACTCTGTAAGATCTCTATGCTATCTTTTGTAGGTAATAATGTATAAGACCATCATATTTAAGTCCTTATTCATATGAGAGTTGACTTAGTTTCGGGACAATTTTAATTACTCTTCGACGTACTCCGAATACATTTTCAGATGCTATCTTATCAATGCTATTTGCAATATATTAAACATTTGTTCATCCTAGATGCTAGAAAGAGTTTATGAATACCACCAAGCTGATTACTTCGCATATTTTCTCTTTCAAGTATTCCCCACAAGCTTTTTCCCAATGTATTTCCTTCAGAACTTCAATAATTTCATGTTATCTTTTTATTATTATTTTTTTTTTGGTTGGTGGGGAGGGGGGGCAGTTGTTCTCTCTTATGCTCTTTTCACTTATCGACAGGATTTCAGAATTTTCCTCGTCTCATTATTCCTCTGTTCAAATTAATCAGGTTCACTAGTCTCGAAAAATGTTCTCCTGTATCTTTGTGTTAGTCGCATCGAAGACTAACAGATTCCCATTGACCACTTGACGTAGGTCAGTAATATATATAAGAAGAATCAAAGTATGAGGCAACAACTATTATGGTACACTACATAGTGAGGGGCAAAATAAGCAAATGGGGAAAAATGGGTAAGTGGGGCAACATGTGTGAGTTCTGATTTCTTGTTAATCTTTTATCTATCTGCTTCAAACCATTACATTGCAAGTATTCCCTCATCATTTTGTACTGTTGCATCATATTTGGGAGTAGAAATTGGTCATCATAGTTGGTCATGAAGCTGAGTTTTTGAAACACAGGTAACAGGTAATTCTTATGAAACTTTTCCTCAGGTTTGACCTCATACTCATTGTTAATAAACTACATGGATAATGATTGGTATCTATCAAACAAAATCCGTGTCTGTCAATTCTTTCCAAAACTAATACATAATTTGTAGAGACGCAATGGCTTAGTGGTTAGGGTAGCGGTCTCGTGATCATAGGGTCGTAGTTTCGATCCCCAGACTGGGCGTTCTGAGTGCTTATTGAACGCTTAAATCTCCACGAGGCGCCGGCAGGTGTGGTGGCGATCCTTGCTGTACTCTTTCACCACAACTTTCTCTCACTCTTTCTTCCTGTTTCTGTTATACCTATATTTCAAAGGGCCATTCTTGTCACACTCTGTGTCACGCTGAATCTCCCGAGAACTACGTTAAGGGTGCGCGTGTCTGTGGAGTGCTCAGTCACTTGCACGTTAACTTCACGAGCAGGCTGTTCCATTGATTGGATCAACTAGAAACCTCATCGTAGTAACCGACGGAGTGCCGTAGTAATAACTAATTCGATAATTTTCAATTTTCAAAAGGTGATATCTTATATGGAGCATAATGAGTAATGACTGATTTTAATATTTTCTTCTTTTTAATTGCATGGTGCGTCAATATAATAAGAAGAGATCCCCTCCCGCAGATCCTAATGAAGCAATAAAGAATATTCTATATTCAGTTTTTAGATTTTGTTGAGTTTCGTTAATGTCATATCATGTACCACTTTTCCAGTATCCTCTTTTATTTTACCGAGATATTTTACATCTTCCGGCATTTCGGAATTTTCTGATGTCTAGAGATAGATACTGATGGGCATAAGCCTTTTCCCAATGTAACTCTACATAGGGGAAGGAACCAGTTTATCTTATTTTATTTAACACATTTTGTTTTTTATATGCTCAAAGAGATCGGGGATGATTTTCTTGAATAATATTCAGAATATGATATAGTATTTTAATCCATTTAGAGTCCATTTGCTCAGTTGAAATAGATTTCGTAAGGTTGTAAACGTTTGTAACGAATCTATCTATCTCTCAAAGTCATTACTTATTGTGGCCCCCAACCACATTCACCTTGACGCTTATCCGTCTAAAACAAATCTTTGAATCCTGTTACTGAAGCAGATTCAGATTCACAAAGAATGTTCAGACAATCTTCGAAATTTTCAAACTCTTAAACAGCCTTTCCTATAGTCCGCATAACATGTTTTTACGAAATTGTACAACAAGCTTTATATATGGCACCTTCATCATCCTCGTTCTTTGTTCACTTATCGAATCAGTTACTAAGTTATATTACTGTTGATACGTCACTGTTAAAACCTACTTGATTATAATCAAAGACAGTTTATTCTTACGTTTAATTACCCATTCACTCACGGTTGATTTCTAAGTTTTACATTCGACGCAAGAGAGATTTGCTTCTCGATATTTTCCAGGATTTCGCCTATCTCCAAATTTGCAGATTGAAGTAACGTTAACTCTTCTCCAGGTCTCGTGTATACCGAGTCTTACCAATAAAAAAACTTTAAAAATTAACTCCAGTTGCTCTAGAAGCGAATCTCCCAGTCGTCTTGATGACTAATGGATGCAATCGTTCAGATCAAAATCTAGAATAGTGGTTCTTCAATATCATAAACGCTTTCTTAATTTGTAGCTTGATTATCTTCATGCTTGACAGCGATGTGAAGTGTTTTGTTTCTGCCTTGAATTTTTGCCCATCATGTTTATTTTTATAGGGACTCAAATAATTCCTTTAAATAATATAACTCTATTTCTCTATGTTGACAGCAATTGTTTATTTCTATGCATCCCTTACACGACCAATTTCCCCAGGGTTTATATTTAGTTTAGCCTTAACATTTATCTCAGAATATTTCAACTTTCGTCTTTACATTGCAATAACTTGCTGTTTATTCTTTACTATCCACCTAGGATCCTTTCCAACGTAAGTTATAAATTGTGTCGCAAGTATCAAACCCATTATATATTATTTATCTTCCTCTCTGTTATTTCTCTTGGTCATTTCAATAAACTTTCTTTTCGGTTTGTTATCAACCCTGGTGTTCTGACCATTGACAGATAAATATTAGTCCTTCGACTATTTACATCACTTCCCTGTAATTTCAAAGAAGCAATGAATTCGTTTATCACTTCTTGCTAGTTGCCCATAAATTTTCCAGTATTTTCTCCTCATTATTGCTCTCAGTATACACAATCCAAATTATATTCTGTAATATTCTCATTTAGGTCTTAGTGTCATTTCTCGTAGGCAATACTTGTTAACATTCGATTTATTTATTTTAATTTTACTGCATTGAATTTGAAATTAATGTACCTCTGGATACTTTTCCCTTAATAAAATCGTAACACACACATCATACAATAGTTCTTTATTTTCAGCTATTACTAATCAAATATGCTTCCGTTTACACCTATCCTAAAACTTTTTATCGCGTATATATGCTGTGTGATATATTAGCAAGCTCCTGCACCGAATTTACATCTAAATACACTGAAATGGTTTTTCAGTCAATGTCCGGCAAATTGAAATTCATTTACAATAATTTATTCTTTCTTCTATTTCCTTGCATCCTTTCCAATCTCCTGCAATAATTCCAAAGGAAAAACCATTTTTATCATCATTGTTACTCTCATGTTTTCTATAGGGTAATTCCAAAAACACATCGTTTTACATCTTTTATCTTTTTAACAATTTTCTCGCATTCATGTTTTCCAATTCTAATGGGTGACAGAATATTCCAGGTTTAAACTAAAGTAACATTCCTCTTTTCCAAAGCTTATTATTTTTGTAGAATTATAGTCATGACATTAAAAGCTCCAGTCATCATTGGGAAACTAATTTTATTGCTTGCAGAAATGTCCATGCTACCGAGCCTTGTTTTAAAAACTTTACTATCATCAGCACATTTAACTTTGACTATATTCTTCCTATTCAATTCCTGGATGCTAAGCCCTCCTTCGCACAATCACCTTTCTGACAACTAATGAGGTTTCCCTTTCTCTAGTTACATTTGCCGCAAACATAGGCAAACACCACATTTTCTATGTTTTTCCAATTCACTTTCAGTATACAGAGTTTAAAAGGATTCCGTCGAACATGGAACAACTTGTAGAATCATTTCGATTTTCATTGCTAGATTTAGCTTCCTCACAAATTTTTATCCATTGTTTTTCCTCCCTCGTCACCTCATGCGACACTACACCACAAACACGCTACTATCATGGTATTTTGAAGCTTCTGTATTTTCGTTGGTTTCTCTCCGAAAATACTCATTTAGCATCAAAATAAACTTGGACTTCTAACATTACAGTTGTTAGCCAGACACTTAAAGAGATAGTCGGATGTTTATTCTTCGATCGTAAATTTATTGCTTTCTAAATGAACTAAAATAATCATTCTGCACAATGTATACACCAATATAATATAAATATACACACCTCAGTGTACGCAGCTGAAGCAATAATGAATTGAGATAACTACTTGTGTATCGTATTTAATGCATTCTCACTGTCAAGAAGCCAGTTATTGTAGTATCTGTTTTAAGATAACAACTCTTAAGAATATGCTGTGTTAAAAAACGCAACAAATGTGAGACGAATACCAAAATTTGTCACAGCAGTGGTCAGCTAGGACGCCATATGTGTTTCAGTCTACTACGTCCTTTTCAGATGAAAGCTTTCAAGAGATTTCGCCATCTCTGAAAGAGGAAAAAGTGAATAAAACATCCAGTGATTTTGGTAAAAGCCACCGGCTGATTAAAATTATATTATACACAGTTAAGAGCGTATTTAATTAAAATAGTCATCTGTGTATCATGCTGAATGTATATACACTGTCTATAGGACAGTTAATGCATTATTTGTCCTGAGATAATGTCTCTTATTAACTTGCTGTTTTGTAAACAAAATGAATGTCAGAGAGAGAGAGAGAGAGAGAGAGATAAAAAGAGGCAAACAAATAGAGAGAGTGAGAAGGAGAAAGATAGAGAAGTAGAGAGATGGTCGAATATGTAGTTCTGTGATTGCTCTTTGTTTGTATTCAAAGTTTCCCTAATGCCATTATGAGACTCTTCTCTACACTCTCAATAACCCTTCTATCTCTCTCATCCCCACTCCTCATAATCTTTCTTTATCTCCGTTGTCAATGCGTAGAGATACTCTGTTTTTTTTTTATTTATTTTTCTCGAGGCCATAGAGGTTTAGTATCTTGTATTCCATTTGCTTTCTCGTCTCGCTCTTTTTAATTTTCTCTATCCTTTGGCATGCCAAAGATAACGTAATTGAAAAAAAAAGTTCCTGTGTGTCTAGTAATTTTGTACATCCAAAGATAAAATGGACACTAGAAGGACCATCATACCAATAAACCATCACGTGATTTCATACGTTGTGTTATTACCTCGAACCTGCCGATTTAGTTTCAGTCCCACACCACAACATTTTGAAGGAGTGTCTTCTGATATAGCCCCGAATAAAATTACTTATGTATTATAAATCAACTGCGAAGAGAGAAAACTCATGTAAACCTTTTATTTTCTGCTTAATTTTATTGTTTTTAGGCATATACTGATTGGTAATAGGACAATTTCGTCGAAATATTCGATTGATTTACTATAATTTAGATACATGCACCTTTTCTTTACACAGTCAGTAGTTCAAACGGGAACTTATGGAATGAGTATAAAGTATGGATGCACAAATGCATACATACATTATGACACACTATCAAGGCACACTCGTGAACACAGAAACACAGTCGCACGCACGCACACACACACACACACAATTACAGCACCTTCCTGCAATGTTTAATTTTTCGGGTCCGTGCTCCTAGTCAAACTGGATAGGATTTGCTGTTCAAGTGTTTGAAATAATACACTAATCGCAGTCTATATTTCTCCTTGGTATATGTGTGTAAGAAAGAAAGAGAGAGAGAGAGTGAGACAGAGAGAGAAAGAGAAAGAAATAGCGAAAGGGAGAGACAGAGACGGAGAGAAACAGAACGAGACAGACAGAATGGGTGAGAAGGAGAATTTCTCTCCTAAATACTACAAACATGCTTTGTCTATGAATCTTGAAATAATGAAAGAGAGTTTACCTCACCTGTAGTTGAACGTATCTATCTATGTGTATACTTATTTGTGAGTAAGCATGTGGCAAATTGACGATACTTTTAAACCAGTGGTTCTCACCCGGGTACATATGACCCATAGAGATCCATATAAGAATTTGTTGTTAAGATTTATGTACAATATATTGGTTATAGTTTTAATAATATCTCATTATAAATATACCGGAGAATTTGTTTTATATACATCGAATGGTTGTGGAGGCCCAGTGGAGTGAAATAAGAATCAAAGGAATCCATAGGCAAAAAATTTAGAACCGCTGCTTTAGATAGTTGAATAGTATGCTTAGATATTTGTTCCTACCCTCTGTTCTCCAATTTTAAGTCAAACCAAGTTCAAGTTTGTATCCTTCCTTCCGGAATCGAAAAATGATTTGCCCCTCACACTCTGAAGTTGCTTTCTCTTATGTCTTGATCCTCATGTTTCATTGCTCATCTCTCTCTTCCTCTTTTAGTTAGAATCTCAATGTCCACCTTAGAGATTCATACTTTTCCACGGAATCGTCTATCTTGTACTCAGAGAAGTGTAATGGGGTGGCCTCTCACACCACACATTTCATTAGAAATAAGGAAGAGTTGAACAAATTTGTACAAAACTCTTCTCATATAAAAGCAGATATACATGAAACTTCTTGGTTCTGACTCCCATCCATCTACAAGGAATCACGGGAACATGATTTTACTATAAGCCAGCAAACTAGTAGCTCGTGAGTTAATTTGGTTAACGGCAACTACAGAATCTTATCTGTATATAGATAAATGCACAGTCACAAACACATATAGACATATATACACACATTTATATATACTAAATATTTGTATAGTATGTATGTATCAATCTCTCTCTCTCTATATATATATATATCTATCTACCTATCTATCTGTATATATGCATGCATGCATGTATGCATGTATGTATGTATGTAAGTATGTATGTATGTATGTATGTATGTATGTATGTATGTATGTCTGCCTATCTGTCTATCTATCTATCTATCTATCTGGCTGACCTGCCCGAGATGCAGTCAGAGCGACGAAACATTCTGCACGCACTCGTGTAATGTCCGACAATTTCTGACCTGTGGGCCTATGTTGAACGACTGCTGTCACGTGTAGGACGAGTCGGTCTATCAGCCGAGTCTATCGTTAATATCGTCACGCCTCCTTCCTTCAAACGGGAAGGAAGAGCTATTTTCATCATACTTGTGGCTATGGCGAAAGAATGTATATGGTGGACGTGTCTGAAAGGATTGGAGTCAAACACTTTCCTCTCTGGTCAACCTCTCATCAACTTTTTCAAGTATCACTTGAAAAGGAAAGTGAAAGTAGAGAGGCAAGATTTGTCTAGTGAATGTTTTAAAAATGATCGGTGTAGCAAGGATGGCACGTATGAATGACGAAGCCACCTTGAGCATAATCCTATGAACCCGGAAATTTTAAAACTGAGATTTACCTACTTGCAAACAAATATGGTAACATGTAACATAATTGAACGAGGTTACCGTGGTATTTTTCGTAGGCTTTACTTTCGACGGATAAACCTTATCTGCTTCCTCATTTACACTTTACACCATGACACTGTGATACATGATCCCTACTGGTCGTTTTTTCCCCTTTTTTCCCTTTTTTAAAAACATTTATTTATTCATTTATTTATTTTCTTCTTTCCCTTTTACGATCCCTTTTGATCGAAAACCTAACCAACCTTTTTGTTTTATCTCCCCCCAAAACAGAAGCTTTACCTTGTAATCTGTCCCGGCAATGTGCAGCCCTGTGTGGCTAATACATAAAGATATCTATCTATCTATCTATCTATCTATCTATCTATCTATCTATCTATCTATCTATCTATCTATCTATCCATCTGTCTATGTATCTATGGACGGACGCAAGTGAAATCGGCTCCACGTAATTTGGCTATTTTTACGTGTTAAACAGTTTTATTGTTGAATATTTCGTGCGAAAAAGTTGTGTAACAATATCCACTTCCAACCTTATTTAATGTTTCCACGTGATTCGCCCCTCTGTGAGCGAAATTTCCAAACTTTTGAAGGCTTACTTCACCTCATTTTAGCGATTTTCGTTTCGAAAATGGCGATTTCAAATCACGTGGCCAGCGCGCAAATCATGCGGAACGGTAGCGAGTCGCTAAAAACAACTGATGAAGAGTCTCCTAGATTCCCCTACCAAAAGCAAACAATTCACACACATAAAACAAAAGAAAGTAAAAATTGGGAAAGGGAAAATGCAGATCACTGCGCAAATGTCGTTGCTTCAATTATTGACAGTGATGGACTGAAAAGGTTAGTTGCTGAGCCTGACAAGTTGAACGCCGCTGTCACCACCACCACCAACAACAATAACAATAAAACCAATGTCGCAAACCCATCCACCATCACCGCCACTAAAGTTTTTAACTCTGCCGTCGACTACTACAACTTCTGCTGCTACAACTACCACCTTTGCTACCAATCTCTTATTATAAAAGGCAGATTTTATCTGCCTCCCTTTGGGAGTTATACAAATCTACAATATAGGATTTCTTCAATTACAATTTACCTAGCAATTTTAAGAGTACAATGCATCGCGTCATGCCAGGTCCAGTTTTAAAAATTTAAACTCCAATTAAGCAAAATTTACAGAAAACTCACATTCTGGTGTGTGTGTCAAATGCTTTTCTTAGTCTGGTTTACACCACACGCAAACGCACACACACACAAAGGGAGCGAATTGTTTCACTCACGCTATCACCCTCTCCTCCTTTGTCTTTGCAAGTTGGCAGCTATTAAAGTGAAAACAGTGAATCCGACAGCGATTAAGAACACGAATTAGCACCTGAATGGAGTGAAAATTTAAAAACTGTTTCTTTCGGTGATTTTTCTGAAGAAACTGCACTAAGCCACAGACTTTCCCAGAAGAGTAAAGCCTTACACTATTTCTATTTACTTTTTCGAATGAGCCCATTTGAAATCATTACGGCAGAAACGAACTGTTACGCTAAACGTAAACAAAACGAAAGAAAGGATAGTTTGTTATTTCCCACAATCTTAAATGAAATTAAGGCCTATTTTGCCATAAATATTATTATGGGTATCAGAAAGTTACCCAGAATAACAAATTCTATCGTAAAATTTTGTTGTATACCCAATTGAATATTAGCTAATAACCCATTTTCTATAGCGATGTTTGAACAAAATTTTAATAATTTTACAGAAAGTTACCCAGAATAACAAACGAGCCATTCTGGGTATTAGCGCGCGTCTACGATGAGTCTACGATTTAAAAAAAAATTACCATCATATTTTTCCATTTTAATGCATTTTTTTCGCTTTTATATAAGGGAAGTAACTCTCTAAAAATATCTACGATGTGTCAACGATTAAAGAAAAATTTACCTTAATTTTTTTTCAATTTTTAATGCATTTTTTTGCTATTTTTGGCTATAACTCTCTAAAAATGCTTATATAGTTATTTCCCTTACAACCCGAGCAACGCCGGGCGATACTGCTAGTCGTGTATAAAGTCATCAACGCGAAAATACACAGACCAGAACAAGCACCACAGAAACTGATCGAAAAACGTTGGCGTCCGATATGGGCATGTAAGAATTATGTGAACTTGTGAAAGAGATATGCGACGATACAAGTTCGCTTCAATAAGGAAGAAAAAACCCCAAAGAACTCTCTACACTCGAAGAAGTAATTTTGATTCCGATATACCTTGGTTAACGTGTGACCAAATTCTCAATCAAAAATGTTCCTCCGGATGTAGAGACACGATGGCTGCTGTCCATCATTTGTTACAAAATGGAGAATATAAATATACAAGAGATTACTGTCTTAGAGGAACAAAATAGGTCCGGAAAAATTATTCAGTTGCTGATGCAAATAGAGCAAAACTCAATAAATAGCGTCCCACACCAAATTGAGCTGCCGGACGGCTATAATCTATACGTAGTGGTAAAAAGTAGGAGGCCTCGCTGTTACATGTGTGGCAGTGAAGAGCACCTAAATACTACGTGCCTAACAGCGAATGAACAACAAAAACAAGAACAACAACATCAACAACAACCACCACAACAAGGAAAAAGTGAAAAGAAAAAGGAATCATTATTACCCACACCACCAACAGCACAGGAGATACAAAACAAAGGGAGTACGACACAAGAAAGACACGAAACAAACCCACCAACACCAACAACTGAGAAGACAACAGCACCTGGAAAGCATCAACAACAACGACAACAAGAACTAAAGAAGCAGAAAAACCGAAAGTAAACCCCAAAACCTGATTATTATTATTAGTTATGTGATGTTGATCTTTGGCGAATGTACAACACATTTCTAATCGCAAGTCACGTATTGCTCAAGCTTGTTAACTCAACAACGGATTATATAACTTGTAAATGATACAAATTAATGAAGGTCTTAAAAGAGTTTTAATTAGGGGTGAAATGGAATGGAGCCTAAGAAAATAACTGGAATAAATTAAACAGTTACGTTCCTATTTGTGTGGGACATGTTCGGAAATATTTCTGCAGGCCAAGTGACAACATTTCCTAAGCCGGTTCTATGAGCTGGAGAATTATGCATTCAAATGTACAAGTAGCTTAATACGATCAAGATGAATCCAAAGAAATGTGAGAGATATTTGACGTAAAAGTATGTCCTTGTAAGATGACACAAAATTAAGTTTTTCTTTAAAATTAAAATATCATAAGTGAGAAAATTGCAACGAAACCCTCATGAGATACGTATGCTACGGAATATCTCATCCAGTGAAGGAGGTAATTATAACAGAGTTGCTACTTAATATAGTCATATAAATTAAATTTGATATATGAGAGCATCTATGGGCTACGTGAAACGCATATTGAAAGATTTTAAATGAAATATACCAAGTAGATAACTGGATAACTGAATATTATATTGGACCAAATTCTACTGAATATATATATATATATATATATATATTATATATATATATATATATATATATATATACATATAAATATGCCATGTATTTGTATGCGTATCACCTTCCAATTAACCCTCTGTCTGGATATAGAAAAGTAACACACACGCAAACACACACACACACTCACACGCACGCACACACATACACACACACACCATTGGGACTATGAATTGAGGTGAACGAATGAGACTGGAATATTCAAAACTCGTCGAACATAAATTTCATTTAAACAGAAAGTGTCTTCCCACCTTGCTTTCGGGTTTCAGCAATTTTCAGATGAGAGCTGTAACAGGTTTCTATTTATAATTGTATTCGTTGGTTTGTATGTAGTCCCATACTTATTTGTCCAACTGATTGCGTTTTACACTAAATAATTGCCTGTTACTTCTCTGTTAAGTTACGTTTTTGCGTTGTAGTATTTATTTTTCTTCAATTTTTAACGAACAGTCTATTTTGAATAAGTATATTTATATATGAATAATGCTTTAAGTTGAATTCTGTACTACATAGCATATTCATATATTTTAGCCCACTAGCCCACATTCTATGTATATATAAACAGATAAAACAAACCCCATGATGTCAATAAAATATATTGAGACAGAGAATGTTGAATTAATCAAAATAGTTTAGAGCCTGGTGTCCTGTAAATATCGGCAACTGATACACATCTTTAACTATCCACCTTCATATGATTATGTATAATATGGAACTTAAGGCATTAATATTTGAATACCAAAATTTGCATATATTATATATTCTTGGCAGCTACGTTTTAGATATATATCCCTGGATGGTGTACAAATACTCTAGTATCATTAATATAGTCAGATACAGAAGATATCTATCATCCACTCTCTTCTTACTTTCTACTGACACATAGGAACAAATATATATATATATATATATATATATATATATATATATATATATATATATATATATATATATATATTTATATATATGTGTGTGTGTGTGTGTTACCAGTGTTCAACATTAAACAGGCACTTCATCAGACACGCATCGAAGGTGATCTGTCACATATATTTATGTGCATGTATATATATATATATATATATATATATTATATATATATATATGAATATATAGATAATGAAAACATAAATATAAAATTGAACGAAACGTAACAAACGAAAAAATTCGTAGCTAATTCCTCATCAGTGTGCGTCTAAGACTTCAGAACGGTTTCGCGCAGTTATTTTTGATACCGTTCCATCTTGGTGGCGCCAGTTGCAAAGAGCTACAGAAATTAACACGACAAGGACGAAAACAAACAGTGAGGCCTTGCTCCCAAATAACTCTGCTGTCCGGACCAAACATGCGCGACTTCAATTCCACGAAGTCCTTCTATAGAGCATTTGTGGAGGGGAGGTGCAACGACGTTCCCGGGGAGAACCTGGCTGTCGACGAGGGACACCTGACCCGCCCGTTCAGGTCAACTTTCGGACGGGGACCTATAGACAATCACTACAAGTCTCTGGCCTGGCAGAGGTATCGGGAACCATTGTCCGTTCGGAATAAGCTCTACAGATATGGTTCGAGAGACAGTAGACCGACATGCCGAGATGCGGTCCGAGCGATGAAACCGTTCTGCACGCACTAATGCAGTGTTCGACCATTTCGGACCTGTTGGCTGATATCTAAAAGCTGCTGTCACGTGTGGGACGATTTCATTTGTCGGTCGGGTCTATCGTAAAAAATTGCCTCGCCATCTTCCCTTAATGTGGAAGGCAAGGCAGTTTTCATCGTACTGGTGGCCATGGTGAAAGAATCTGTGTGGTGGACTAGAGCGAAAGGTTTAGAGACAAACACTTTCCTT
>NC_043003.1:111373787-111423787 GCF_006345805.1 Octopus sinensis | reverse complement strand
ATATAAACAGAGGCAAAAGAAAAAAACCTAATGTCACATATGCCGAAAATAGAAAAAATCGTCAATAACCATATGATACATCATTATAAGCACGCGTCTTAATGTAAGCCGACAGAAATTTCTAAAAAAATTATAAGTTATATATATATATAAATATATATAGTGATTATTTACAAAAAAACAAAAACAACAAAAGACGAAGACATGTGTGTAAATAACAGATGTATTAGTTTAACGCTGGGAAAGTGAGAAGATATTTTACGTGTCGAGCCTACGCTCTTCTACAGAAAAGGACACAGAAATATCTGTGTTTGAGATTTCTGAAAATCTCTCTGTCCTCTCTCTCTCTCTCTCTCTCTGTATATATATATATATATATATATATATATATATATGTTATTAACTTTTAATACGTTTGATATTAAAAAAAAATTAATTAATTAATTAATTAATTAATTAATAAAATAATATAAATATAAAAATATACATACATACATATATATATTTGTATATATATATAAAATTTATAAGTTTAAATTATTTAAATAATTTTTCATTTTTAACTTTTAAATTTATTTTATGTATTGGCTTATATTTTTCACTGTTTGATTTGCCTAATAGTGGTTTTATCTCTAAATTAATATATATATATATAATATATATATTATAATATATTATATATTATATAATATATATATATATATATATATATATATATATATATATATATTCATTTATTTATTTATATATATATATTTATTTATTTATATATACGTATATATTATATACATACATCTTAGTGGAAGTAAAATTTGTGTACTTAAGAAACGCCAAATAATTTTACTAGGTTCACTAATGACTGTCTCGTAGAATTTCTGTATATAGATGTATTAACATGCACGCACTATTCACCAGTCGGCTGCTTACATAAATTATATTTTCAGTTGCATGCTGTCATGAACCAATGCTCCGACTGCAACTTTTTAAATGCAACAGGATCCGATGCTTGTAATGCATGCATAATTCTGCACTTAACAGCCTCGCTCTTAATATCCTTTCCTCTTCTCTCGTTTTCTTCCTTTTGTCTCCTCTTTGCTATATTGATAGTAAGTCTTTCAATCAGGTTTCCGATCAATCTTATTTCTATGTATTGATCGCTATTCTTTTCCGTCAAAGAATGAGAAAAGGAATAAAAAAAAGAACTAAACGAAAGGAAAATATTTATCTCTGACACTAGTAACATTATATCATAAACAAGGTAACGCGTACAGACATGAATACGCACACGCATACTTACACACATACGCAACGTTGCCGCGTGCGCTACACACACATTTATAAAGAGACAGTCACAATTAGAGACATATTGACATAATAAATTATATCTAACTCTCTACCCCCTCCGATTTTGTCGATATATAATATAATATATATATATATATATATATACATATATATATATATGTATCTCTCTCTATATAAACGGCAGTTTGTCTGTGCGTGTTTCTGTGTGTCTGTTTTCTCGTACCCTCACTCTGACCACGGCTTTCAACCGATTCTGATGAAACTTGACACACACATAGCCCAATGTCATAATTCAAAACTAACGCACCGAAAATTTTGAAAAGTTCCCCCAGTTCTGAAAAAAATCGATAAATTCGACATGGGGTCGACAATCAGAAACCCAAACCACAGACCGTCTAGGGGACGCAACTCCACCTTTTTAACTCTCAAAAAAATCATTTTTTTTCCATTTTTTTGCTATTTTTTGGCTATAACTCTCTAAAAATGCTTTATACTTATTTCCCTTACAAACCTGAGCAACGCCGGGCGATACTGCTAGTACATATATATATATGTATATACATACATATATATATACATACATATATATGTATATATATACATATATATATATATATATATATATATATTATATATAATAATAATAAATATTAGGGAGTATATACAAATTTACAGGAAAAAAATCAGATTTAGGATTAAATCCAATTTTATAGTAAAATATTATAAAATATTATTTGAGACAAAACCGCTATTTTGCAAAACAAACAAGGAAAGACTAATATCAATACATAAAATTTAATAAATAGTCAAAAAAACCGCCACTACAATCGTTTCTTGTCTTGATCGACAATCTTCAGGTGGACTTCCAATCTAAAAAATCAAAATTATAAAATATAAAAATAATACTTTTAAATAATTAAAGTATAAATGAAAAATATAAGTATATAATCCATATATAACCTATATTAATCCATATCGAAAATATAGACTAATTACCACGAATTCCCTAAAAAAACCATGATAAAACAAAACTCTTAAAAACATATAACGATAAAATCTCCCTTTGCTAAACTCTATAACAAACCTATAAAGTAAACCCCCTAACCTAAACATTCACACACAAATACACACACGTAACCACAGACTCACGACTTATACACATACCTATACTAACTTATAAACCTCAATATACACCAAAACCCACTCCTCCCCACACAGACAAATTAACACATACATCCCAAAACCTAAATAACAAACCCATATACACATTCACACACAAACACACACTCACACGCAAAACACTCACACACAAAAGATACATATACTCCCTCACATATACGCCTATACATACTCACTAAACTCTACATATACAACAATACTTACACACCCACAAAAACATTATATACATTTATGAGCTTTAACTCACCTTAACATCTCTAACAAACAACTTGCAGTAACCCAATCCCATTCTCTATGCCTACCTCACTACTACACTATTCCATTCACATTCCAAGCAACCCTAGTCCACCACCCGGTTATTCACGTGGCAAAACGAACACCACTCAAAAATTATGAATGAAACAATGTAAAAAAATAACCAACACCTAAAATAGACAAAATACCACGAATTACCTAAAAAAACCATGATAAACCAAAACTCATAAAAGCATATAACGATAAAAAATCTCCTTTGCTAAACCCTATAACAAACTTATATAGCAATCCCCTAACCTAAACATTCACACACAAAAAACCCACACGTAAACCACAGACCCAAGACTTATACACAAACATATACTAACTTATAAACCTCAATATACACCAAAACCCACTCCCTCCCCACACAGACAAATTAACACATACATCCCAAAACCTAAATAACAAACCCATATACACATTCACACACAAACACACACTCACACGCAAAACACTCACACACAAAAGATACATATACTCCCTCACATATACGCCTATACATACTCACTAAACTCTACATATACAACAATACTTACACAACCACAAAAAAACATTATATACATTTATGAGCTTTAACTCACCTTAACATCTCTAACAAACAACTTGCAGTAACCCAATCCCATTCTCTATGCCTACCTCACTACTACACTATTCCATTCACATTCCAAGCAACCTAGTCCACCACCCGGTTATTCACGTGGCAAAACGAACACCACTCAAAAATTATGAATGAAACAATGTAAAAAAATAACCAACACCTAAAATAGACAAAATACCACGAATTACCTAAAAAAACCATGATAAACCAAAACTCATAAAAGCATATAACGATAAAATCTCCCTTTGCTAAACCCTATAACAAACTTATATAGCAATCCCCTAACCTAAACATTCACACACAAAAAACCCACACGTAAACCACAGACCAAGACTTATACACAAACATATACTAACTTATAAACCTCAATATACACCAAAAACCACTCCCTCCCCACACAGACAAATTAACACATACATCCCAAATCCTAAATAACAAACCCAAATACACATTCACACACAAACACACAACACGCAAAACACACACACACACAAGACACACATGCATCCCCTCACTATACGCATATACATACTCACTAAAACTCGATATATACAACAATATTTACACCCACACTCATACAGATAAATAAATTAATTATACAATTAAAAACTCACAACCAATCTCATATACATAAACACTCTTATGAAAACAACAATAAATACATCGTAATTAACCAGAATATCAAAAATAACATTATGACATAAGGATAAATCAAATACATACTTACAATTCAGTTACAAATTATGAAGTGAAATTAGATTCTTAGCCGTTAAAAAAACCAAACAAAATTACGTTACCTTGAAATAACTAATGTAAAAAAAGAATACGCGCCATAGAAAGTAAACGTCATTCATAGTATGAATGGAGAAATATAATAAATGGAACTAAAAACTATTTCCACGTAGCAAACCAACGCTACTTAAAAAAAATTTATTATGAATGGATTCTTTAAAAACTATCATGAAAAATCAGTTATATACATTTATGAGCTTTAGCTCACCCTAGCAACTCTAACAAACAACTTACAGTAACACATACTCAATGCCTACCTCATTACCACCCTAATCCATTCACAATTCCAAGCAACACTAGTCAACCACCCGGTTACAATTCCCAACTCTACCCATTCATTCACAATTTCAACGACGTTCCCTTCAACAACTCTACATATAAGCCTCAACATATACACCGGAGATACACTTACACAGGGGATGTATGTGTTTATTTATCCATGTGGGGCTGGAGTGGCCGTTAGGTGCATATGCTGAGGCTCACATGCAAACCCAAGTACAACGAATGAAGTGGGCACTTATAATTGTTTGGGGTGTACTTTATTATAAAAGACAATACCCAAATAAAATCTTCAATTCAACATACAAATAAAAACAAAAAACAAAGGGATCTTAAACATTCACACATACATACAAAACTCAATAAAAACACCACTAAATAACACCCAAAAACATATAAAATATATCCTCAAAATACATATAACAAATGCAAAATAAAAATACATAATAAAATAAAATAAATAAAAATAAAATAAAAATAAAAAATAAAAAAATCTAATATAAATTATTAAAGTTTTAACGTACCATAAACTGCTAAATTAATATACATTAAAAATGAACTAATTAAAACAAAGAAATATCAATAAAGACTAACTATAATTAAATCCTAGACAACATAACCAAAAATATAACATCTAAACTAATTTAAACTAAAATAACCTAAAAGGGAACTATTATTGCTATTTATCATGAAACTTATTATATAAGTAAAGTAACTTGTGTCTACATTTTATTTTGCGCTCCTCCCCAGTATTAAGTAAATTATCATACTTATAAAATAAAATTTCTTTAAACTCATTAGAGCATAAATAACAACAATTAGCTCCTATATTATATGATTTAGTTTTACAAATTATTTCCCATATTAAACTATAATTAATATTTAGTGATTTAAGACTCCAAATATACTTACTAAGTCCGGTTGAGTTGATTAAGATTTTATTTTTAAAAGAATTCATATTTGTTGCAATTCTTAGTTTTATTTTTGAGGAAGTAGAACCTATATAAACCGCTTTTGTGTAATTATTATTCTTAAAGTTATTATCATGTAATGTAACTATACATTTATACACTACATCGTTAATATCACAATTATATTTAATATACAATTAGATTTATCTCTACATGTACAATTAATATAAGTCTTATCATTATTATATTATTATATCAAATAATTTCTTTTTATAAAAATTATTCAGTTTATATTTATTAAATGAAGAAATAATGTTACCAACATTATTAGTGGTAGAGTAACCAACTCCAAAATTATTAAAGAGAAAATGTTTCTATATTTACGATTATCTCTAATAAATAGTTCTATAACATCTAAAATCTCTTTAATAATATTCGTTTTAACTTGATCTCCATAAGGAACTATTAACCAAATTTTATTCTTATTAACCTTATTATTATTATCATTATTATAAATATATTTATAATTCTTTATTTTATTAAAATTATTATCAGAATTATATCTATGTACAGCATTTAAGGAATTATTAATATTATTAAATTTATCAATATAATTATTATAATAATTATTAAATTTATTTTTATTTATATTATTCTTATTTATATTATTATTATTATATTTATTATTATTATATTATTCTTATTTATATTTTTTATCATTTTTATTATTTTTTTTATAATATCTATTATTTTTACCACTAAACGTAACAAAATTATAATTATTATTAGAAGTATCTCGAAAATTATCATTTAAATCATTATCGCTAATATTATAAAATTTAATATTCTTATTATAACCTGCCCCTCTAAGGGCCTCATTATAATAATTAGCATGTTTATTAAAAATCTATATCATAAGAGAGTAATGAAATACGTTTACTTATATTATTAATCAACGATTTTTTAATAGAAAATGGGTGATTACTATTAACATTTATATATCTAAGGTTCTCATTAAGTTTATGATATGGTTGGTGTTTTACCTGTAATAAGATTAAAATTAACATCTAAATAATTAACATTATAATTCTCCTTATATATAGTAATACGTAAACCATATCTTTTAAAGAAACTATATAGTTTTTTCTTATATACTTCTAGATTCCTATTAGTACAATTCTTTGTAACTAGTAGAAGATCGTCTCTATATAAACCACCCTCTATCTTAAGATTTTCTAATTGGAGTTCAGATAAAAGAAAAATACCTACTAAATCAGTAGCCTGTGCAGAATCTGGTGCTCCCATAGGTATATCAAAACATCTCTAGTATCATTCCTAGCCCATAATTTATTTTTATATTTAATTAGCGATTTCCTAGCCAATTTAATTACATTAACTTCTTCCCGTGACATGCCCACTTTATTCATTGCGAAAATAAGCGCTTTATTAAACACAATTTCATTAATAGAAGAATAATAATTATCTATATCTATTTGAATAAATTTATAACGATTTTTATCTTTAATATTATTAAACCATTTCAATGTATTATTATTACTAAACCATAATTTTAAATAATTAAGTTTATTTAACTTATCAATATATTTATCTAAAATAAATTTACATAATTTACCTAGGTCCGATTTACATGGGCAAATTAATCTAACTTTAGGGTCTGAATAAAAATTATCTTTATGGTCTTTAAGAGTAATTCTGGGGTGCAAAGGTACATAAGGTTCAGTTTTATTATCCAACTCATATTTTAACATTACTACTTTAGAGGCCTTATTAATATTATAAAGAATATCATCTGGAACAATTTTATATTTTTTAATTATTTCTTTCCCTAATAATTTATCATATAATTTAACATCTAATTTATATAAGTTCCTTGTTTTATCAGATTGTACTATAATACTATCCATATTTCTCATATCTTTAATTTTAATTGCTAAATTCCTTAAATATTCATTATTTCTATTTGGGTATTTATGGAATTCAATATTTTTTACCACCTTCCATATACTATCTTCAAGTAATTGTAATTCTTTATTAAATGGAGGTTCCTTTCTAGATTTAAATTTAGAGGTATAATTATCTAATTGTATATTAAATAATAATTGTGATATTAACGATGTAGTGTATAAATGTATAGTTACATTACATGATAATAACTTTAAGAATAATAATTACACAAAAGCGGTTTATATAGGTTCTACTTCCTCAAAAATAAAACTAAGAATTGCACAACATATGAATTCTTTTAAAAATAAAATCTTAATCAACTCAACCGGACTTAGTAAGTATATTTGGAGTCTTAAATCACTAAATATTAATTATAGTTTAATATGGGAAATAATTTGTAAAACTAAATCATATAATATAGGAGCTAATTGTTGTTATTTATGCTCTAATGAGTTTAAAGAAATTTTATTTTATAAGTATGATAATTTACTTAATACTGGGGAGGAGCGCAAAATAAAATGTAGACACAAGTTACTTTACTTATATAATAAGTTTCATGATAAATAGCAATAATAGTTCCCTTTTAGGTTATTTTAGTTTAGTTTAAATTAGTTTAGATGATATATTTTTGGTTATGTTGTCTAGGATTTAATTATAGTTAGTCTTTATTGATATTTCTTTGTTTTAATTAGTTCATTTTTAATGTATATTAATTTAGCAGTTTATGGTACGTTAAAACTTTAATAATTTATATTAGATTTTTTATTTTTTTATTTTTATTTATTTATTTATTTTTTATGTATTTTTATTTTGCATTTGTTATATGTATTTTGAGGATATATTTATATGTTTTTGGGTGTTATTTAGTGGTGTTTTTATTGAGTTTTGTATGTATGTGTGAATGTTAAGATCCCTTTGTTTTTTGTTTTTATTTGTATGTTGAATTGACAGATTTTATATGGGTATTGTCTTTTATAATAAAGTACACACCCATAACAATTATAAGTGCCCACTTCATTCGTTGTACTTGGGTTTGCATGTGAGCCTCAGCATATGCACCTAACGGCCACTCCAGCCCCACATGGATAAATAAACACATACATCCCTGTGTAAGTGTATCTCCGGTGTATATGTTGAGGCTATATGTAGAGTTGTTGAAGGGAACGTCGTTGAAATTGTGAATGAATGGGTAGAGTTGGGAATTGTAACCGGGTGGTTGACTAGTGTTGCTTGGAATTGTGAATGGATTAGGGTGGTAATGAGGTAGGCATTGAGTATGGGTTACTGTAAGTTGTTGTTAGAGTTGCTAGGGTGAGCTAAAGCTCATAAATGTATATAACTGATTTTTCATGATAGTTTTTAAAGAATCCATTCATAATAAATTTTTTTTAAGTAGCGTTGGTTTGCTACGTGGAAATAGTTTTTAGTTCCATTTATTATATTTCTCCATTCATACTATGAATGACGTTTACTTTCTATGGCGCGTATTCTTTTTTACATTAGTTATTTCCAAGGTAACGTAATTTTGTTTGGTTTTTTAACGGCTAAGAATCTAATTTCACTTCATAATTTGTAACTGAATTGTAAGTATGTATTTGATTTATCCTTATGTCATAATGTTATTTTTGATATTCTGGTTATTACGATGTATTTATTGTTGTTTTCATAAGAGTGTTTATGTATATGAGATTGGTTGTGAGTTTTTAATTGTATAATTAATTTATTTATCTGTATGAGTGTGGGTGTAAATATTGTTGTATATATCGAGTTTTAGTGAGTATGTATATGCGTATATGTGAGGGAGCATATGTATCTGTTGTGTGTGTGTGTTTTGCGTGTGTGTGTGTTTGTGTGTGAATGTGTATTTGGGTTTGTTATTTAGGATTTGGGATGTATGTGTTAATTTGTCTGTGTGGAGAGGGAGTGGTTTTGGTGTATATTGAGGTTTATAAGTTAGTATAGGTTTGTGTATAAGTCTTGGGTCTGTGGTTTACGTGTGGGTTTTTTGGTGTGTGAATGTTTAGGTTAGGGGTATTGCTATATAAGTTTGTTATAGGGTTTAGCAAAGGGAGATTTTATCGTTATATGCTTTTATGAGTTTTGGTTTATCATGGTTTTTTTAGGTAATTCGTGGTATTTTGTCTATTTTAGGTGTTGGTTATTTTTTTACATTGTTTCATTCATAATTTTTGAGTGGTGTTCGTTTGCCACGTGAATAACCGGTGGTGGACTAGGGTTGCTTGGAATGTGAATGGAATAGTGTAGTAGTGAGGTAGGCATAGAGAATGGGATTGGGTTACTGCAAGTTGTTTGTTAGAGATGTTAAGGTGAGTTAAAGCTCATAAATGTATATAATGTTTTTTGTGGGTGTGTAAGTATTGTTGTATATGTAGAGTTTAGTGAGTATGTATAGGCGTATATGTGAGGGAGTATATGTATCTTTTGTGTGTGAGTGTTTTGCGTGTGAGTGTGTGTTTTGTGTGTGAATGTGTATATGGGTTTGTTATTTAGGTTTTGGGATGTATGTGTTAATTTGTCTGTGTGGGGAGGGAGTGGGTTTTGGTGTATATTGAGGTTTATAAGTTAGTATAGGTATGTGTATAAGTCGTGAGTCTGTGGTTTACGTGTGTGTATTTGTGTGTGAATGTTTAGGTTAGGGGGTTTACTTTATAGGTTTGTTATAGAGTTTAGCAAAGGGAGATTTTATCGTTATATGTTTTTAAGAGTTTTGTTTTATCATGGTTTTTTTAGGGAATTCGTGGTAATTAGTCTATATTTTCGATATGGATTATATATAGGTTATATATGGATTATATACTTATATTTTTTCATTTATACTTTAATTATTTAAAAGTATTATTTTTATATTTTATAATTTTGATTTTTTAGATTGGAAGTCCACCTGAAGATTGTCGATCAAGACAAGAAACGATTGTAGTGGCGGTTTTTTTTACTATTTATTAAATTTTATGTATTGATTAAGTCTTTCCTTGTTTGTTTTGCAAAATAGTGGTTTTGTCTCAAATAATATTTTATATATATATATATATATTTGTATCTAGGTGAGTATGCATAATATATATATTTCTGTATTTGTGTATGCGTATATATGTATATATATATATATAAATGTGTGCATATATGTCGTTGCTATTATGCAAAAGTGTCGTAAATCCGGAAAGTTGCTCTCTCAGAGAACGAAAAAATAGTTCCGTCATTTCATAGCAAAACCGTTGTACTACACTTTGACAAGTTTTAATTGCTTTACATCTGAAGTAGCTGGAGAAACGACAGTTTAACCAAAAGAATCGGCTATTGCAAGCAAAAATAAATATTGAAAAAGAAAACGCATTTGTCCAAATTTACACATACGACAGTTTAACATAATAGCAATGAATTATGTATACATGTATATGTGGATGGATGAATTTAATTGGGGTAAGGCGAATTTGAAGTCTTATATCTGTTTCTAGGATAAATAAGTGGTTGGTTAGCATGTCTGTGCACTGGGTATTCCAGCATCAGAGACAAGGTATGAAAATTTTAGACGGAGAAAGTTTACTGTTTACAAGGAATAAAATGGTTTATAAGGAACGTGATACAATAAAATAATAAAATAGCAGAATAAAGAGTAAAATAGTTAGAATAATATAGGCAGGAGTCTAATGTTCACAACATATCCTTTTCCAGAGGATGTGGATATTGGTCGGTAATTCCATGAAGGCACAGGTTTTTAACTAAAACCCCAGGTAAAATTAGCATGCACCTTCATGTAAGTACCGACAAACATCCATATCCCCTGGAAAAAGATGAGTTGTGAACATTATTCTTCTGCCTGTATTCTTCTAACTTCTTTTGCTCATTATTCTTCTATTTTACTACTTTATTCTTTTAATTTATTCCTTAAAAACTGTGAATTTTATTCTTTGTAAACTGTAATTTTTTCCCGCCAAATCTATTCATACATTGCCTCTGATGATCGAATATCCAGTGCACGGACATGCTAACCAACCACTTGGATTATCGTAGAAACAGTTGTAGGACTTCAAATTCACATTAACCGAATTGAATTATTCTAAAAGACTTGAGATGCCCCTTTCTGCCTTGGTTTTGATTTTTCCTCTAAGAGAAAATGATAATAATAATAATAATAAAATAATAATAATAATAATAATAATGATAATAATATATAACATGAAGTGTATTTGCTAAATTATTATGACGGTCCCATACAGGACGATGCTACTGTGGTTTTTAGCTCCAGGAGAACATCTCCTCCAGCTGGTTAACGACACACTGACTGTGTCTGATTAGTATTTGCGAAGGGAGATCATCGTTCCCATCTCTAGCCTTATGTGATACACACAAACCTAGGTTTCTGGGTAGTGATCCGTCATCAGTGTGCAATAATTACCAGTAAGCAATGAGAACTCATTCCACACGCAAAATACTACATGCTATAACATAAACGTTATATTATGTTATAGTCATAGTATATTGTTATATTATAATATAAATAAAATATTGGATTGTCATTTGTAGCTCCCTATTTAATTTATTGTTTGAAATTTGCATCATACCCATATTTATGTGGTATTCAACCGATGTACCAGTGAATTGGATGCTTTACAAACCCCTTTGAAGGAAATGCATTCATCCAACACCAGCAGTCTCATTAGCGATTCCTCTGAACTGACTCGGTGTGTTTAGAACTCTCTCTTTACTCTTTACTCTTATACTTGTTTTGGTCATTTGACTGCGGCCATGCTGGAGCACCGCCTTTAGTCGAGCAAATCGACACCGGGACTTATTCTTTGTAAGCCCAGTACTTATTCTATCGGTCGTCTCTTTTGCCGAACCGCTAAGTGACGGGGACGTAAACACATCAGCTTTGGTTGTCAAGCAATGCTAGGGGGACAGACAAAGACACACAGACACACACATATATGTATACATACATATATACGACAGGCTTCTTTCAGTTTCCGCCTACCAAATTCACTCACAAGGCATTGGTCGGCCCTGGGCTATAGCAGAAGACACTTGCCCAAGATGCCACGCAGTGGAACTGAACCCGAACCATGTAGTTGGTTAGCAAGCTACTAACCACACAACCACTCCTGCGCCTATTTGTCTACTGCGAGAATATTTCCCCCTGTCAATATATAGTGAATGGCATTCACACCGCTTCGAATTTGCCTGAATCATATTTAAACTGGTCATAAGTTCCTAGTAATTCTCGTCATTACTTCGAGATTCTACTCAGTATTTTATTTAACAGGCAAGCTGCATATAGCGCGGCAAGACACTGCACTGTGACGGAAATATAAGATTTCTATCTCTCCCTCCCTCTCCATCGTTTGCCCCCACTCTCTTTTATCAGTTCGTAAAATGTCCTTTTCCGTTATTGGTTGCTGAAGGTGAGATAACCACTCCGAAATACAGACATTCACCAGTTTGATTAGAAAGCACTTCGAACTGACTCGGTTTAGTGTATTTACATCTATTTCTCTACTGCGAGAAATTACAGATTTATAGTGAATGGCTTTCTAACGGGTCGAATATGCCTCAATCATATTCGAAGTGTTTTAAAATATCGTACATATATATGCTAATATTTTGGTGAAATCATAATAGAACGGGCTCCACCATAAAGGCATAATCATGCGCTGAATATTTTCTTGGTGAGTTTTAACATTTTAGACACCATGTTTATCTCTTTTGATTACTATAGTTCAGATTTTGTTACATGTATAGAGGAAACTATGATATAGGAAGTACGATGCTTGTACTGCGTCTTGCTTTTGGAAGCCACATTTTGCTGAGCACGCGCTCTTACAGTAGTTGATATAGGTGAATTGTTAACATGCAGAAAATGTATATCTTATTTAACGAGTTTCAGGATGAATTCGCTGGCATGTCATTTTTTAATATTAACTCTGAAATATGATGGATGTTTCAAATGCATAACGGCATAACAATAAAATGTTGGCCAAAAGTATTATCAACGTAACACAAGTAAAATGAACACCATTAATTCTAACTCTTCTACGACGACTCTATGAATTCAGGCTTTCCTAGTTGAAATGGAAGACATGTTTATAAATTTAATATCACAAATATAACCATAAATAAGCAATAGGCAAAAACCAGCAAACGGAAGTATATTTTCTTGCATTATTTTTTATCTCTCCTTTGTATATGTTTACTCGCATTTCAATCATGAATCCCGTTATTGCATAATATCTGGCTTAACTAAAACTATTTTCTTGAAATCTGCACAGCACATTATATATTGTAATAGACTAGAAATTATTTTCCTGTCACATAGGTAACTATAGCATTAGGAATCATTTTTTAGTACTATCAGATATTTTCCATTAGGATAATCATTTCGTTTACTACTACTACTAAAACTACTACTGCTGCTACTACTACTACTACTACTACTACTACTACTACTACTACTACTAAATATGCCCCACAGAAACCCACCACCGAATTACACCCCCATACGAATTCTCATAAACTAAACGCATACAAGCATATGTATACTGAAAAGAACCGACAATCGTACACACATATACACAGAGATATATCCATGGATTTCCGAGCTCCCCAAAACCGACTGTCATTGCCGAAAGAACCTTAATCATAATAAACCACACCACCGTTGCAAACTCCCCTATCAGCAGCCTCATCACCACCTCACATTCTTGCACAATTTACAATCCCCTCCTCTGCTATTACTACCACCAGCTATAACGTCCATCGGCAGCCTCATGGTCAACGCTATTGTCTGGACTCATTTTCATCAACACTCTCCATTCTACAGTCTGTACCACCACCATCATCTGCACCAACGCCTTTTCTTTCACAACAAACAACACACAAACACACCGAAACAGAAGTAACAATGAAGATGTTTAATACTTCAGCATCATCGGTATTGTCAAGCTACGTAGCTTTCCAGCTCCACTGTATTTGACATCTTTGATCATCACGGCCTTGGATTGAACGTGTTAGACTTTAGAGCTTGACTTCTTTATTACAAGAGGCCTGAGATTGTGGCTATGAACACATTCTTCGAAAGAAATATACATGTATTTACATGTGTGACTAAATGTATGAATATATATGTGTGTGTCTGTCGCCCACACTCTCTAAGTTTTCTGTGTTTGTCTGTCTCTCTCTAAATATGTGTGTATGTGTTTAATTTGAGAGTGTGTTTATGCGTATATAATTTAAGACGCTTTCTTAAATATATTTCTGTTGATACATCATTCAATATCCCAATAGATTTCTTAAAGTACCATGGTAAAATGTTTGGAGTCGATGTCAGGTTACTAATTACATTTCTCTCGTCTAATTACAGTTTAATTTAATAAAACCTAGAGTTCCTCAATTTGAGATGGCTTTTTGTAAAAGAAAAATCGAAATATTTATGCGTCAAATGAGGAAGATGTCTGCAATCGCGTCTACTTAAGTGAACGTACGGAAACTGAAATTTCTCAATTTATAGGTATTTAAATGAAATCAGAAAATATTTTCAGAACTGCGCAGAAATAGAAACACAGTAATATTATACAAAATGCATGTACACACACTTATTCTAACATGTAAATGTACATTTAAAAATACACTATAGCATAATCGTAAATAGATGTGAGAAGCCACTAATTTTTTTCATAACTATACACGTTGGGCAAATGCCACCCGACGGAAAATCAAAATTCCATAATTCCATAATATCCAATATTATTCATTCATTCTAATTTTCAATGTTCAATGATTGAGTGATGTCAGTTAAAATTTCAACATTTGTCTATTTATTAGCGAAGTTTTATATGAAATATTTTTTTGTTTTCATCTTGGAATCATATGTTTCTGATTTACTGTCACGTGACTTTTGGCCAAACCTGTATGTAATAAGTTATGTTTAAAAAGTAATGTACTGAAATTCAAACATGAAATTGGCATTTATATATATATAACTATGTATCTATATGTATATATGTTTATATGTGTACGTTACTTGATGTTGGGGGAATGAGAAAGAAGTACATGTTGTAGAGGATATCAGTTTCAGTTTTAATAAAGTAAAAAAAAAAAACTATACATATTTAAGTCTGGCATTTATTCTTTCGTTTGTTTTGGTAAACTGCCAAGTAACTATACCAACACACACACATACACACACACACACACATATTCAGCAACGCTCCAGCTTGAAATTTAGGTTTAGCTCATGTACCGTTGATACATTACATTAAAACTACTTTCAATTAATATACAATAGATAGGCACTTGTATGGTTGTGTGGTAAGAAACTTCCTTTCCCAACTGCTCGGTTCTGGGTTTAGTCGAATTGCGAGATCCCTTAGGGTAGTATCATCTACGATGACCTGGGGCCGACCAAACAATAGTGAGTAGATTTGTTAAACAGAAACTGAATGTAGCCCGTTGTATATACATATATATATGTATATATATATAATATATATATATATATATATATATAATATATATATATATATATATATATATATATATACGCACATATATGTATATATATGTGAGTGTGTCTGTATGTATGTGTGTGTGTTGGTATATTAACTTAGCAGTTTACCAAAACAACCGAAAGAATAAATACCAGAATTTAAAATAGTAATGTGGTCGATTCAGTAGACTATAATTCTTGGAGGTGGTGCCCTAACATGGCTTCAGTCTAATGACTACAACAAGTAAAAGAATAGAAGTTAAAAGATCATATATACATGTGTGTGTGTACATATATGTACGTATGCATATACTCTCCTCTGGGTATTCTTACACATATAAGTATATATTTATATGTAGATACATACTATATGTGTATGTGATTAAGCACAACTGCGTATATTTTGGCATGTCTCTTTTCCTATGTGAACGATTCATTAATTGAAAGAATTCTTTATTTATGATACTAAATTATGATTCTCATAGAATTTCTCACAAAGACACTTGACAACTTTAATCTGAAGCCATTTAAATATAAAGTAAGCACAATGGTGTTCATTGAAGCAGAAATCCCATCAAATTAAATTGATGAGAGTTTTTATCGCTCCCTATTCTATCACAGAGAATATATATTAGATATATTTTAATTATCGTTTCATTAACTTTTTGTCAAATTTACAAACAATATACTGCCTTGTCTCCTTTAGTAATTTTAGTCTACCAGCAGTCAGAGTTTCCTCTTAAATATAATTTTCAAGACGCTTTCTTTATTGTTGAATTTCATTTATCATATTTGACATTACTTCAAAAATTTACTACCAGCTTGGCAAGTTGTCTAAACATTAGTAATAAAATGCACTTATACAAAAATACACACAGAGTCAAACACACACCAAAACAAAAACGCATACACGCATACACACACATTTGCACACAAACACACAAACACACACACAAGCGTGCACACAAGCATACAAAATACAAACGTACTCACGTATACAGATACACACTACTCACTGCCACACACGCACACAGTTGGGCAACTTGTGGTTCAATATGTGAGATCTGTCCGATTAATTACTTACAAAACATCCGAAAAAGAAAGCATGAAAAAATATGGTATACTAATGCAGCTATATATATATATATATATATATATATACTATTTTACTCTTTTACTTGTTTCAGTCATTTGACTGCGGCCATGCTGGAGCACGGCCTTTAGTCGAGCAAATAGACCCCGGGACTTATTCTTTGTAAGCCCAGTACTTATTCTATCGATCTCTTTTGCCGAACCACTAAGTGACGTAAACACACCAGCATCGGTTGTAAAGCAATGCTAGAGGGACAAACACAGACACACAAACACACATACACATACATATATATATACATATATACGACAGGCTCTTTTTCTTTTCCGTCTACCAAATCCACCCAGAAGCTTTGGTCGGCCCGAGCTATAGCAGAAGACAAGCTACTTACCACACCGCCACTCCTGTATATATATATATATATATAATATATAATATATATATATATATATATATATATATATATATATATATATATATATATATATATATATATATATATATATAGTTCAAATTTACAGATTAAAAGGAGAACGCAGTTGCAGGAACAAGAACCAGTTTTGTCAGTTTAACTCTCAGGAAAAATGGAAAAGCCTTCTAGGTTTCCAGCGTACACACTTCGGTAGAATGTATTTAATAAAGGAAGGAAATGATTAAGAATTATGAATATACATACGCATGTATATATATATATATTATATATATATATATATATATTATATATATATATATATATGTTGTGTGTGTGTGTGTGTGTGTATGTATGTATATATATATATACATTTATACATATGTATGTATATATATGTACACTAACATACATATGTACAGATATGTGTGTCTTTGTGTGTGTGTGCGCCGCGCGTGCGTGTGTGTATGTATATACAGCGTGGGTGAAATATAAGTTGCTATTAAAAATTGGTAATAAATTCCATATTCCTTTTACAAATTTATTGAATGAAACGATGCATGTTCTTTATTGCATGGGAAAATGAAAGTAAATCTTCACATTTCAACGTAAACAACGGTGGCGTGAACCAGTTTCCTCAAATGGCCAGGAATGGAATGAACAATCTTTTGAAGGACGTCATCTGGAATATCCCTGGGACCCTCCCGAATCCCTCACTCGAAGTCCACCAGTGTTCGAGGTTTTGTCGTGTACACCTCCTGTTTTGTGCAACTACACAGATAAAAATAACATGTAATAAAACCTGGATTCTTAGAATACTGGACTTCTGGACTTCTGCAGTTACAGTTTTAAGGTGTTAGCTCCTGCACGTAATGGAATTTACACAGACGAAAATTCAATTCTTTATGCAAAACCGTACGTATTCTGTGCCTTGTTAGTCAACTTTCACGAGCCTGTTGATACGTTGATTTTTTGGGGCAGCGAATGGACACCTCTAGGTGCAAATTCGTGGTCATATATATATATATATATATATATATATATATATATAGAAACAACTTAACAATAATGATCGTTATATATAATGCCTTCATTGGAGCAAACACAGCTTACAACTGTTTTCCGTAGTTATTATTGGTACATTACTGCTAGGCTTATACAATTGGTCATTTAATCAATTGAGATCAAGCTAACGACTCGAGAAAATTAATACACACATATATATATATATTATATATATATATATATATATGTATGTATGTTGTTATGTATATATATATATATATATATATATGTGTGTATATTTATATACGTGTATATATTTGTGTGTGTATTGATTGCTAGATAGATAAGCAGATAGATAGGTAGACGGACATGAACACATATATCGCCTACTCTTCCAATGATGTTTGTTTGACTTCGTTCGATTTTGCTACTGAATATTTCACAATAGTAAGGCGGTGAGCTGGCAGAAACGTTAGCACGACGGGCGAAAGGCTGAGCGGTATTTTGTCTGCCGTTACGTTCTGAGATCAAATTCCACCGAAATCGACGTAATCCATTTGTCTGTCCGTGTTTGTAGTCTCTGTGTTTAGCCCCTTGTAGGTAGTAAAGAAATAGGTATATCCTCTACCGTTACGTTCAGATTTCAAATTCCACCGAGGTCCACTTTGCCTTCAGGGTCGATAAAGTAAGTACCAGTTGCGTACTGGGGTCGATCTAATCGACTTAATCCGTCTGTCTGTCCTTGTGTTTAGCCCCTTGTGGGTAGTAAAAAATAGGTAGATCTGTTTTCATGTTCAGATTTCAAACTCTGTGGAGGTGGACTTTCCCTCCCATTCTTTCGAGGTCGATAAATTAAGTACCATTTCGTAGTGTGGTCGAAAATTTCAGGCTTTGTGCCTAGAGCAGCAAAGAATAATTCGCGTTACTCTCCAAATTTCTATGAAAATTCTACTTCTCGAATTTTCTGTGTCACTTTCTTTATAAAAACTAACTTTCATAATGTAATCTTCCATTTCATAAGACATTGAAAATTTGAGAGTTTAGTCTTAAAATATAACAGCTGCAGTACACAACAACACGCCTGTTCGTTAGCTCAATTGCTAATATCCTTGTTGGCGGTATGATTTGCAATGCTGTTCAGCCTATGAAATATTTAGTTAGGCTGGGAATTAATTTTCCAGCCAGACAGAGAATTTATATAGACACATATCGATGTATTGATATATTGATATATCGACAAATGTAACTATTTATCTTTTTATCCGGTTTATCTAAATATCTATGTATGTATATATGCATACATGCATACATAGGTACATACATGTATATATAGATGTATAAATATATAAACAGATATTCATACATACGTACTTATACATACATATATATATATATAGTTACGCACATATAGACACAAACACACACATATACAGAGACACGCATATATATAAATGAGCGTGTGTGGGGCACTAGTATCCATGTAAAGAAATACAGTTATAATTTTATACTCGGGTAGACACCTATATTTATATCTATCTATCTACCTATCTATCTATCTACCTATCTATCTATCTATTTATCTATTTATATATTATATATATATATATATACTTTGTTGTGTTTAAATATAACGCTTTACTGGGAAATGTGAAAGCACATATTACCTCGGGGGTACTGTGTTGATAGCTGTATATTTACACCTTTACCATCAGTGAGAAAGTCTAGTAACGATAAACCGCAGTGAAATAGTTTTACCAGATAAATCTGTTATAAGCACATTTGAATTAAACTAAAGTCTATTTCCCATCACTCTCTTGCGCTGCCACATATACGCAGCTACACTTGCATGCATGGATACAAACGTACACAACATATATGTATGTAAATATATAGCTTATTTGTCAAAATCCATAGCATTACCGACTCCAAGTTATCCCTCTTAGTACCTCCTATTTCTTATGAACTTTACCTTCGAAATATGGATATTGTGTGATCTTCTAAGTGCAATACATTATGAAATTTATAAACTGACTCTTCTAGATTGTACCTTCGTGTTGATTTCGCATATACTCAAATCGTATTTGTTTTTTCTTCATCAACATTTCACAGGTCATTGTCTTGTAATGTAACTAAAAGAGACTGTTTTCGCGGCTCACTAAGAATCACCATCACTATTACTTCTTGCTACCAATATAGAAAGAACTTTTCAATAACTCAATGATTGATCGTGGTGGCGTAGAGTACATAAGACTTAGACTAATGTCTTCATGTGAATGTATAAAATTAGAAATGCAGAAATAAAATCCTGCTCTCTTCTTGACACACACACAATATGTGTGTGTGTGTGTATTCTTTTGTGTGTGCATGTGCGTGTGTGTACATGTATGTTGCAGTGTGTGTGTGTGTGTGTGTGTATGTGTGTTTGAATGCGAAGGTCTGTATGCCTGTATTTCACTCAGTATAGGTATGTCTACCGGTGTGGACCTGGTTTTTTTTTTCTTGAGTTGATTCACATTGCAAAATGAACACATTTAATTCAACCAAGTACCCGTATGGTTACTGGTACTAGCTCGTTCCAAGAAAGAATTAGTAATTACATGACCAAATCTACAAGGAATCATATTTAGATTTCTATAAAATAATTACGCAAAAAGCGGAGTTAAATGTAGGCGTTTTAAGAATCCTCCTTTATATATGAATATCTGAAACGAAAGGAATACAATAATAGCAAAGCTCAAGATAGCTTCCTTTCACGGCTATTATTTTGGTGATATATTAACGCCATCTACATGATTGATGAGTTTCTCAAAGGATACTGTCTGACTAGTCTTCAAATGAACGTTATTATCGTAGAACCAGAAATATATCAGAATTCTTGTTCAGATGTTTCAAGTGGTATCCCCTAGCGCAAATACTAACAGCCAACGGGCGAAATAGCTAAAAGCATGCAGGAAAACCTTTAGTTACCATAATTTAAATGTTTGAGATATCTTTATTTTCTCGCTTTGTTTTCTTTCGTTTTAAAACAAGTATTAATTTTAGAAACATTTTCCATTAACCTTTGCAGCGAATCTTCCGGTATTCACTGGCTTGCACGTCATATATACTTACTTGATGTGTCAATTGTATATCTAAATGTATTGTTGTATATAGTACTATACGTTTATATCGGTCATCCTCTTAGTTTCAAATACTATATGCCTGATTTAAATAATTTCGCCACCACCAACAAGCACTGTTACTGACTTTAGCTTGGTGAAGTATACATGTCTAATTACCCCTTTGAAAGACAATGATTTTTGCAATGCATTAAAATAAATATTGAGTCTTTTTATGTATTTCTTATGAGAATTTTTATACCAATAATATTAGCATGTCTTTGAGAGATATGCTAATATAATTGTGGTGGCCTTTTCCCCCCACAAATATAATAAAGGTGATGATACTGACAGCTGGCAAAGAGAGGTAGGCATTTTCATAAAGTATTTATGCACCATAGAGCGTAAAGTAATGTATACTTGCAAACTCTATTTCGCATCCAGATGAAGATGAATAAATAAAGCCTCTATATGGTTGTTCGATAGGATTCAAAAGCATCCAAGTGTCACTCTCTCTCTGTCTCTCTCTCTGTTTGTCTCCCTATCTCTGTCTCTCAAGCCTCTCCCAATAATCTCTCACAAAATTAGTTTGGATAATGCATTCTCAGCTATTCAACAAACGAATATAGACGTGGTGATCTTCATCGAGTTAAATTTCGTTATTCATCTCCATCAAAACTGACCTAGAGTTGAAGAATAACACAAACTACAATAGTAACTGATATATTCGTAATGATGTAAAGGGTCACTGTTGCTCTCCGGTGTAGCTGAAGTTAAAAGCAATATATATATAAATTTTATATTTTCTCTGCCTGATTCTGTATTGATATTTAATTCTTCTTGAATTCCCGGCAGTGAAGCCGGTAACTTGGTGATTAAGCTAATTGCAACACATTTTGATTGTGCGTTGATTAGGCAACATAATTGTATCCGTTTCTCTTTTTCTATTTATTTATTGATTTTCCTATCTACACAGCTAGCTAGATACTTACCTACATATCGGATTTTCTATATAAATAACGTTTTGATTATTTTACACACACTCGCTCCGACAACATCCACTCACCCATATCTATGTGGGCATATAAGTATGTGGAGAATGATCATATCAGCGCGTAAAGAGACACATGTGTGTGTGTAGATACACAAATACACACACGCACATATATACACCATCAAAATACCTCTGAATAATGGCGAGTGTGTTTCTCAGTTAACTAATCCTGGTTGCAACAAATTCCTCTCATATGTGTGTCTAGTTGTAAACATATTTTGATTGGATTCCAGTCTCCAAGAATTCTGAAATATACGCCTGAAGGTATACGTGTCATAAAGAGATAGAGACATGATGTCAACAACTGTGCCAGAATACACAATGGATATTCTTTAATAATTACACGAAATAAACATTGTTGCCTCTTCCCTCTAAGCACTATCATAATATCACATTAGATTTACATATATTGTCATCAGCAGCGTTTCCTTAAATTCAGAAATGAATATCAATATTGTAATACTAATGAAGCAAAAATAAATAGACTTTCCTAATTTTTGTTTCATATAATTCCTTTGCTCCAGGTGCTTCGAAACCAAACAAGTGCTGATACATTGTTTCAGTCTTGGACGAATGAAAGGTTGTAAAGTCTTTCATATTTCCAAGGCTAAAACAATGTCACAGTAAATTTAAAATGCAATATTTGTTTCAGCTATGAGGCTTCTATAACTTAAACGAAAAGCACCTAATAGAGGTGAACCAGAGAGGAAAATAATGTAATTTTTGCTATGTATAATGGACTACATTGTCCAGTGTGATCTCGTTTTAAACCTTATGCGTAGGTTGTGAAATTAAGATGCACTTCACGTTTGTAGCAACTTTTGCGTGTAGGATGCATGTGGTCAAAAAACATGAAACGTCTCATTGGATTTTCCTTATTTTTTACACATTCCTGTTTCAAATCTGCCCCATTCTGAAAATTGATTTTGACCCCAAGAAACCAGAAACAACTTAATTTTTATTATATATGAAACATATTTCATATGAATTGAATCCTCATCTCACTTTTTCTTTGACAGCCTAATAGTTATAGCCTTAACGTTTTTGATTCTTTTCTCCAATGCAATTTAATTGGAAGTTTTTAGTACCTGGTTTATTCAGTACCTCGTTTGTGAGGATGTGATTTGGAAGATGTTTCACTACTATTTAAGGCATTACAAACGACCGCAGAACGCTCAAGCTTCCGTTACTGCATTGTAGTGTAGGTGCGGAGAAAGAAGCGCGAAAAAATTGAGAAGGCGTATAGAAAACGCAGACAATAAACAGCGGAAAACGATGAACAGAAACTAAAATATAGATTATAAAAAAGTAAAAAGGTAACAGCTCTATCCTTATACCTTAAATGATAAGGTTGGAAAGGTAGCAAGTCAGTCAGGAATAGGCGGAATTTTCCCATTCTTCAAAATATATTCATATATACGCATGCGACTAAAGTATCTGAACTGGAGTTCAATAGAGATTTAGGGATCGCAGATATGAACAAGATTTGCGCTAATTCATCCAAACAAATCTACATTTATTCGATACGTTCACATAAGATATGGATTTGTCAATTACTTTCCATTTAATCGAATTCCATATGTACACAGCCAACTTAATAGCTTTAATTTTCTCGCTTTGTCGGAAGGAGGCTACGTATAGCGAATTTAAAATTCACCTTTACATAGTCCAATATAAGTCTTCTTATCAGTTGTATTATTATTTAAGTTTGCAGTAACTTATATATAATAGATTTAGTCTTATGTCGTTAGTCAAGTGGATTTGACCCTGGGTCGCATTAGTTGCAACTAGATTCAGGCTCTTGATATTTACCACGTGTAATGTTACTCTTCATATTGGGCCAGCAACTATATGATAATTTCACAGAACGCCTGTTAAATATTTTCCTAGACAAACACTTTCCAGCCACTCACAGATACAGGAAAATATCCAATAGGCTGTCTATGAAACTATCATATAACTGCTGCCCCAAGATGAAGTTTATCATTACACGTGGTCAATACCAAGAGCCTGAATCCAGATGCATCTGTCGCGACCCAGAAACCAGTCCACTTGACCAACGATGTATGACTAAATGAAGCAGAAGTTACTGCAACCCTAAATAATAATACAACTGATAAGAAGAGCTATACTGGATTATGTGAAGGTGATTTTAAAAACCGCTATGCCTATCACATAGCCTCCTTCCAACACAGTGTCAAAGTAAAGTTACTAAGTTGGCTAGCTACGAAACACAGCATGTGATTAAATGGAACGTAATTGAGAAATCCATACCTTATGTGAATGGATTCAATAAATGTAGACTATATTTGGCTGAAAAAGCTCAGTTCCTGTTCAGATCTAAGATCTCTAACTCTCTATTGAACTCCAGGTCAGTAATTTTCAGTGGTCGTATATGTATATATTTTGAAGAACTGGAATACTTGGCCTGTTCCTGACTGACTTGATATATTTCCCGCATTATCATTTAAGGTCTAAGGAGGAGAGCTCTTTTGTATTTTTAATTTTTACTTTTTACATTTTAATTTCTGTTCTCTGTTGTCTACTGTCTACGTTTTCTATATGTTGCCTTCTAAATATTTTTGTATTTTTCAATTAGTCTATTTAGTTAGTGATGATATGTGCCTTGCGCCTGAAGAATATGTTTGAGTCATTTCAACATATGAAACTATTAGTAGCGCTTTAATGCACGTACTAGGTGATACACTGCTGTTAATAAACAAATAACTACAGGGGCAAGCGTGGCTGTGTGGTAGAAGCTCGTTCAGACACACTGCGTCGGTCTACTATAACCTTGAGCTGAGAAAAAGACTTGTGAATGGATTTGGTAGACGGAAACCGAAAGAAGCCCACCATATATATATATATATATATATATATATATATATATATATATATGCATTTACATCTAATACATCTATGTGTGTATCTTTGTGCCTGTTTGCACCCTTTGTAACTTAGCGACTCGGCGAAAGAAAACGATAGAATACGTACCAGGTTTTAAAAGTATAAACCATGAAGTCGATTTCTTCGACTTAAAATATTTAATGTGATGCTCCAGCTTGGCTGTAGCGAAATGACTGAAACAAGTAAAATGTAAAAAGCAAAAAGGAACTTCGAAAATTTTCTGTTACAAAATTGTTCATCTTGTCCCGTTGTCCGTTACTATATGAATTATAAACGTTATTCCCTTTTTTACTGATTATAGTTGGTTTTATGCTTAAATTGAAAAATACATAAATAAAGCATTGGATATCATGCTGCAAGGGAAGCTGCACCGCTCCTAAATTACAGCAGATGGTCTCCACGTATTTCTTTTAAATTTCCTGCTAATGATAATCAGTTTACTGAGTCAAAACTGCGTTGGAGTTTATAGTCATGATTCGAAGTTGTTGATAATTTTCTATTACATTGTGTACATCATTAGTGAAGATACTTAACTAACACTGATTCCATCACCATAATTCTAATTGTATCTGATTTAGTGCCCTAAAATCATTGAGAGCATTTGGCTCACCGAACTCATTCTTGAACTGAAATGCCGTTTTCCTTTCGATGTATTAGCCAGAAAATGCCTTCTCAATCTTTTTTTATATCTTTTAGCGAGGAGAGAAAGCAGTGCTCATGACTTATTGCAGGTTCTCTAAGTAGATAGGGGTTGAGTGAAGAAGGAAGACATTTTTGAACCATAAACTTGCCTCGAATGATTTACTACAGAGTGCATTTCGCTAACGCTTAATAAATTGTAACTGTCATTTGGTTTTCCTATTTTCGTCAATAAACACAACTGATAATTTGAGGTGCAAATTTCTAAAATAATTAATCGGCCACGCACTAGTATACTAATTGCAATGAGTTTAGTGATTCCGAGATCAAATTAAACCGAAATACTACATTTTTTTTGTATTTTGCTTGAATGTCGTAAGAGTCAATCGATGAGATAAAGATGGAGTATCCTCATTATGCGGTACATTATACAAACACAAGTTTCATGAGTCATTACGTTACAATAGTGAAGATAACAAACCCTTCACAGAATGTTTTTCGTCGCACAGGCGTTCGTGGATATTTTTAATTCAGCCATTCTTCTATCCCTAAAATCTTAAGAGAAATGATTAAGGAATATTTCAACAGTTTTGTAGTAGCCTCCAACTAATCATATTTTTCCTAGCTTTCCTTGTTTTATTTGTTGTTTTGGCTGCATTGGTGTGTTTGTGAATGTATCCGCATAAGATATTAACTTCGAATTCCAGAAGCGTTTTTCCTTTAAATATTTGAAGTTATTTCTTTCACTTTAATCTGAAACGATTCCGGATGAATTAATTATATAGAGAATATTTATAAACGAATTATATGTTGATTTCTTTTACGTCAACAAGTAGAATTCTTGACAGTTGGCCGCATAAATTCCAATCAAAAGATCTGTAAAATTTTAATCATTAAATTAATCCGCATTTGAAGACAATGAAAAATTAAAAGTACAGTCTGAACGTAAATTAGAAAGCAATGAAAATAAAAATTATGAAGGATATATTAAGATAATTTATCATTTCTAACTATTTTGAGCTATCATATTGTTTTATTAGATTCTATAAAAATAAGACACCGGCTGCAAGAATCGTTACCGATACTTCTTACGGCTCTTTACACTCCGAGCTCAAATGTCAGCTTTGCCTTCCATCTGTTTCAGGGTCGGTAAAACAAAAGGGACCAGTCAAGTAATAGGGTAAATTTAATCATCTTCTCTTCCTTAGAAAATTATTAGATTTTGTGCCCTAAATGTAAAATAGTGATATCCCAAACTAATGGAGGAATAGATTATACAGCAAAAAAAGAAAGCATATTAAATGATTTGCAATATATAGTGACTTCGACTCAATTCCCATATCAAACCACAGCGAGTTCGAATAACTTTTCATTCTTTAGAGAAAAATAGAAATATTAAATCTCTTGGGGTCCAGCTTATGGACTGATCTTTATCAGAACTTTTGATATTATTTTGTATATTACTAATAGTCATAATACATTGTAATTTATAAGCTATCAATAAGTTGTGTTCAAGAAATCCATGACTATAGTGAGTTCTCTTGGTGATTTAGTAAAAAGGGAGTGACAGCCAAAGCAAATATATTACGTATTTATTATACCTAACCCTGTGGTAGGTGCAGGTAAACCTGAGTGTTCTAGATGCCCGGCCACGTGGTTTCAACATCTATCTATATATATACATATATCGCTGCTATTCTGCAAATGTTTCAAAAGTCCAAAAGGTTCCTTTTTCAGAAAACGAAAATATAGTTTCACCATTCATTCCATTCCTTTTAACATTAGCAACAGTTTGAACTTAGCAATAATAATTTGCTGGGTGCATATAACCGTAACTCCATTTTGTATGATATTATCAGTCAGAAACATTTTTGTCGTATGTGGAACTTTGACACTGACAATTTTCATAAATTGGCATCTGAAGCAGCTGGAGATACGATAGTTTGATCAAATGAACAGGCTATTGCAAGCAAAAATAACTATTGGAAAAAATACGTATTTGGCCAAATTTGGACATATGACAGTTTAACATAATAGAAACGATAGAGAGATAGATAGATCGATAGACAGACAGACAGACAGATAGACAAGAAGACAGATATATATATATATATACATATATATATATATATATGTATGTATGTATGTATATATATATATATATATTATATATAATATATACAGTTAGATAGATAACTAGAGAGAGAGAGAGAGAGGGGAGAGTGAGCGAGAGAGGTGAGTACCGGAAGAGAACGAGTTTTTTTATAATCACTTAAATGAAGAGGGGGAAATTATATTTTACGCTTCAAATAAAACTTCGTGCGCGTGATGATGGTCCCATTTCTCAGAAATCACTACACAGATACTTTGTTGCATACTAAATAAATTAAATGCACATAAAAGCGCATACCATGCAGACACTCTTGCTATTAGTCTTATGTTCCAAAAATTTTATTCAAGATTCAAAACTGAACTGCTTTTGACAATGGAAGTTACTTATAGTTTATATTCCATGATCTCGAAATTGGAGCTTTTGAGAACTGCAGAAGAGCTTCACTTCATATAAAGATTTACAATATTTACACTGATGCAACGGTTCTCCAGTCTAATATTAATGTAGTTATTTGGAAAGCATGGAGCAGCTTCAATGATCAATGGTCATATTCAAACTGTCGCCCTTTTGATCGAAATATGCCATTTTATTGACTCAGCAATTTGTGCTTAGCGGAAGATAAATGGAAATGATGAGCAAGTAAGAATCATCTATGATGAATAGGAAAAATTATCAAGGTAAATATGTGCAACGACTTCGACAAATGTTCGTTTGTAAACGCTCAAAGGTTATGATAAATATTGTTTTGGGGAAACAAATAAACAATAGTTACTTTGACAGTTGCTACTGATGAAGTGGCACTAAATTACAATAAATTATATTAAATGACCCGATGTTAGCAATATCATTTCCCATATTTATACACAGGTTCTGTTATTAGCTTTATTTGTTCTGCTTTGTTTAAGATTATTTCAAGTTTTCCACGAATTTCCCAAATTTGAAAAAATGCGATACAATTTGGCCCTTTTTGTTTTGAATGTTTGAACATTCTTGCTGCTATATTTAACGGGGGAAATTCAAATATCTTCAATGTAATTCTGCTTGATTGGTTGATTATCCTTGTTAGACATAAAGATTCTATTTATTTTTAACAAAACTATAACAATCATAGAATCTGGAGTAAAATTAAACATCTGATTCACGTCGTTTCAAATGGTGCAATGGGTATATTGGTTTCAATCCTGAAAGTTAGCGAAAATTTAGGATGTATTCGAGTTGTAAGCGCGCGCTTTTAACCACTACGCCATATGGCGTAGTGGTTAACAGCGCGGGATACTAACCCCAAGATACCGAGTGAGATTCCAGGCAGTGACCTGAATGATAGTAATAATAATAATAATAAAAATAATAATAATAATAATAATAATAATAACAACAACATCGAAAAATACCTTAGGAATGCGAACCCACGTTCGAAATTTCCCCAAGACACCTGATGAAGGCTGGAAAGTATATCAGCCAAAACTTTGTGTTAACAACAACAAGATGAGGACGAATATCCGTCAAATATAAATAATGTAAATAATGTAAATTATTAAGTAGAGGTAACAAATATATTGGAGATGGGCAATTTGCGGTCACTCTCACCATAGTTTAATCAGGATCTCTCACTCTCTCTCACCCTCTTTTTCTCACACACACATACATGCATATAGGCATACACACACGCGTATACATATTTATGCATGTATATGAAGTGTAATCACATTCCTTACTTTATAATGTGCTTACATAATAAAATTATACTCCCTTAGAAATTGCATATTTCTTTCTACTTAATTTACTTGTTCACACTCTCATTGATATCTTAAAATATCACAAATGTACACTGCAGCAAGTTACTGAAAGCAAATTTTCTAAGAATGTTCCTCAAAGACATCACAGCAGGAATGAATGACTGCACAGCTATGTGACCTGCCTACAATGTTACTTTATAAATTGTCACCAACCAAACAACCATTAATTTCGTGCATAGTTCCAGTTTCCTTTCAAATAATACGTCTCCTGCACATATCTGAGTATCGGTCAACACACTTATTCAATCACTAAAATCAAATGTACACGATTCTATACCCCAACTATTTTGAAACAGTGAAATGGTTTAAAGGTATTCTATCCAAAGGCGGCGAGCTGGCAGAATCATTAGCACGTCGGGCGAGATGTCGAGCGGCATTACGTCTGCCGTTACGTTTTGAGTTCAAATTCCGCCGAGGTCGACTTTGCCTTTCATCCTTTCGGGGTCGATTAAATGGGTAAAGTTACGCACTGGGGTCGATGTAATCGACTTAATCCGTGTGTCTGTCCTTGTTTATCCTCTCTGTGTTTAGCCCCTTGTGGGTAGTAAAGAAATAGGTATTCCATCCAAGATGATTTTACTTAAATCTACGTTTTAGGAATTAATTTAGGTGATGTTTACTGGCTCAGGATGAAATTGAAGCTGTTTCACTTCCCATAGAAAACATGTACCTTTCCAGCTAATTTTGATGTTCTATACTTATGTTATGTTGAATTTTCTTTAATATTGAAGATGAAATAGAAATCTGTGTTTAGAGAAATTCGTCACGAATATGATAGAATCAAAATTTATTGAAATATATTTATGTCTGCTTTTCATCGAAACGCCAACTATTTGTTGTGACCTCTTACCAGAAAGTTCATTGTAAAATATGCAGAACAAATTATATAGTAATACTCTATGTACACTTTAACATAATATTTCTATTCGTAGATTTTTAAGTTTCTATTTCTGTTCCTTCTACCTTCCATAGTAACCATTCTACAAATAATAAGTTCCATAAAACTGACTTCCAGTTTCGAGTATTTATTTGGTGTGTGTTAAAGTGAACTCTTGCGAGAAAGAAAAAAACCCCACATAAGTACCAATATTTCGGTCTCAAACCAATTGCATGTACACCCTTGTGTCTCTTCAGCATGTGTAAATGTATATGACGCAGAATTTATACTTCCCCCCTCTCTCTCTCTCTCTCTCTCTCTCTCTCTATCTCTCTCTCTCTCTCTCTCTCTCTCTCTCTTTCGCGCTCTCTTTCTCACCCCCTCACATACATACACAAACAAATATCTGATTTTGTGTGTGTTAACATATACAGATATAAGTCTCATATGTAATTTTATCATATACAAATCATAATTTCAACTCCACTGTATCACGATGCTTATACAAACACACGCAGAAAGAAATCACATACACAATTTCCATCTCTGTTTTTTAAAAAAATATTCAGGTGCCATTTTATATGAAAGTATTTTGTGATTTAGATCACCTAGAGAAACCACTATGTCCCTGAAAGAAATATTACTGCATATTGTGTTACATTAGCTAACAGTTTCATTTTTTACCATTTAGCTTTGTTAAGAGCTATTGCATCCGAGGGGAAATATTGCTTTCGGGGTATACAGTAGCATTCATTTCCTTCTGTAAGAAAGGGAACTATAATTATGCGCGCGCACGCACACACACAAAGCACACACGCACACAGACAGAGAAACACACACACACACACACACACACCACACACACACACAGATTCTAAATATTTCCAGAAGTCTATTTTATTCCTGTCAACAGCAGCTAGTAAAGAACGTATGAGACCAGGGTTATATTTCGCTGCAAATAAAACATTGCTTGCTGCTTTAGGAGAGAGAAAAAGTACAAGATATTATTCACAATAGATAATGGTTTCTCGGCTATACATCGTGTACTCATTTTTATATCATGTCGCAGAATTAGCCGTATTGTAGCTATCAAAAGAGCATATCTATCTATCTATCTATCTATCTATCTATCTATCTATCTATCTATCTATCTATCTATCTATCTATCTATCTATCTATCTATCTATCTATCTATCTATCTATCTATCTATATATCTTTCTATCTATCTGCATATATGTATATAAATATACACACATATATATATATATATATACATATATATTTATACATATACATATATACGACGGGCTTCTTTCAGTTTCCGTCTACCAAATCCACTCACGAGGCTTTGGTCGGCCCGAGGCTATGGTAGAAGACAATTGCCCAAGGTGGCACGCAGTGGGACTGAACCTGGAACCATGTGACTGGTAAACAACCTACTTACCACACAGCCACTCCTCTCTCTCTCTCTCTCTCTCTCTTCTCTTTATATTATATATATATATAGATATATATATATATATAGAGAGAGAGAGAGAGAGAGAGAGAGAGAGAGAGAGAGAGAGAGAGAGAGAGAGAGAGAGAAAGAGTGAGTGAGAGAGACATACATTCCATGAACGCGGGCTTATGATGTTTGTAAAGTGAATATTTCTGAACAGTAGATCCGCCACACACGGCACACAGGCAAACAAGCACACAAGCACACACACACACACATACACAAACACCCACACACACACATACATACACACGCAAACTCGCGTATATATGATGATAGTTGAACAGTGTTTTAAAGGTCCGTTTCAGGCTATAGGTTCATAAGGCGATTTTCTCGGTTTTTGTAGCGCATATACCCTTCCTTACCACTGCACGGAAGTGAGAACGGTCGCTGCATTTCACAATTCTCCTAGTCGAGTGTATTGGAGAATTATGCAATGAAGAGGTTTGCTACAGGTCACAATCTAGGAACTCTTACTACTATCTGAAGATGCCGGGTACCACACCCGTAACCAATAAGCCACGTGCATTCACTCTTGCCTGTGCGAATACATACGCATTCACATATATGTACGTACGTGAGTGTGTGTGTGCTGTTTGTCAGTCTGTATTGCAGATGTTGCAGCAACAACAACGTTAACATGAATAGAAAGACAAACTATCTTGCGCATGCATCTACGTCATGTTTCTAGAAGCTGTTACAGTAGTATATCATTACGCCATATTTTACTGGAAGGTAACAGCATTATTCCTAGTAATATTGATATGAGAGAAAGATAGAAATATCCTAAATAATAATTGTATGAATAGAGAAAGTGTAATGGCATACAAAACCACCGTAGAAGAACTCTGCATCCTTTGCCAGCTCGTCTACAAATATTTAAAGTATATCAGAAACATATCAGCATATCAAAAACAAGAAAAAATATTTTATCTATTGCTGATGGAAGAATAAATATTTCAACAATGTGCATCATTTAAGCACTTGGTGACATTTGTTTTCTGGTCAAGCTTCAAGAGCCCTGCGAAGAATTCTTGCTGTTTGTAGAGATAAAAAGAAAACAAAACGAAGGTAATATTTTCACAGAAAGTTGTAGATTTAATAAATATGATCCTTTTAGTAGATCTTCTTTTTACTAAATATGGTCTTTTGTATGACCGCACACAGAGAAATTGTACTGCTCTTAGAATAAAAAGGAGGATGTTTACATTTCCGAATACTCAGGGAGAAAGGAAAGGATATAGGTATTCACAGAAGTTGTAGATATTAAAGTTTGTTGTTTTTCTTTTTTTTAAGCTGATCGTTTGTGCGCTCGAAAGCTGTAGTTCCCTAACTCCTTTAGAGGGAGAGTTAAAATATTCACAGGAACTTGTAGATATTCCAGTCTTTGGGAATAGTAGGAGGAAGAGATGTTCGCCTTGTTGAATTTTTGAATTTTTGAATTTCTGAATTCTTTTGGATTTTTTTCTATTCTTTTTAGGAGATTTACTGTGGTTTACAGTTTTTGTAGTTGTGCAGTATATATATATTGGCAGGTGCTTACCTCCTTAATTTATTTATCGTGCCTTTAATTGTGTTGTTACAATAAAAGGCATGTTTAAATATTTGTGTAGTCAGGGAAAATTATAGATAAAATGTTCACACAAAATTGTAGATATTAAATTTCTAATTTTTTTCTTTTTTTGAGATGTTCGTTTGTGTGTCCATTTCAGAGAAGACTGCAGTGATTTGCAATAAAAAGGTTGTTTACATTTTGAATAATCAGGGAGAAAGGAAAGGAAAGAAAAGCAAAATAGAATTTTTCACAGAAATTTGTAAATATTTAGGTTTTAAAATTTACTGCAGATGATCTTTCCGAACAGAGAAAATTGTTTTGCTCTTGGAATAAAGAGGATGTTGCCATTTTCGAATACTCAAGGGAAAGGGAAAATGATATGTATTCACAAACATACACTCAAAGTAGAATATATATTCAGAGTTTCCTTGTCCATAGAGTATATATATGTATATGTATATATATATATATATATCTATATATATATATATTATATATATATATACACACACACACACACACACACATATATATATATATATATATAATATATATATATATATATATATGTATCTATATATATATATTATATATATCGATCGTTTATAAACAGAGGATACTGATAATGCATGCGCTATTCCATACACACACATGGATATACTCAGGCACAAAATGGAATACAAAATGGCAGATGATTAGAAAAGAGTGACACACAAAAAGGAAAGAAGAAAGCAAAGGACCACTGATGAGATCACAGAAGTGTGACAAAAGAACTCTGGCCGAAATACAATTAACATAAAATAAAGCTAAAGAAAATAAACACGAAATATATAGTGCGTGTGTTTTTATTGGCTAAACTGACAAGATGACCATCCCCAAATGCAACAATCCACACGTCAAGTTACCAGCCCCTATCCACACGCACACACGTTCTCACGTACACATGCACGCACACCTTCGTTTTTTGATCACCATTACTTTATTATCTACCCTTCTTCCTAACTTTCCTATCTGACCACCTCTGTCCAGCCATCGCCATGATTAGCCGCTAGCTACTAAAGCTTTCTGTTTTTATTCTCTCTCTGATTATTTTCTCGTGTTTCTTTCGGTTGAAGAGCTTTGGCTAGAAACGGAAAAGACTTACTCGTCTTCCCTAGCGTTGAACTAATACACCTGTTCGATGTTTACACATCTGTCTTCATCTTTTGTTTTTGATAAATTTCAACAATATATATATATATATATATATATATTATATATATATATATATATATATATGCATATATATACATATATCTAGGCATGTGTAATACGTATGTATATATATTTCTGTGTAAGTGAGCTTGTTTGTGTCTGTGTGGGTGCACACAAAACAATACATCAATATACAATACTGTGTAGGTGGTTATATGGACGAATATGTATACGGGGTGTTGTTTTTTTCTAATTATTTCAAAAAAGCATATAAAATCTAGACGGTATAAAATTAGCTTAAAATGGAAGCTGATTTAAGTGTTGAAGTGGGCCATTAACTGTCGAGAGAGAGAGAGAGAGAGAGTGAGAGAGAGAGAGAAAGAGAAAGAAAGCATAAAACAATTGATGTATACTGGATTGTCAGTCTTCACCACTTTATTCCTTTATTATCGCTAAATTGTAATTTTATTCTTCATTTTATGCGTCATTTTGATTGGCTCTTTCTTATAATCTGACGATTAAGGATTGTAATTTAGAGGCAACCTGATCCCCCTTATATGTTTGTCTCTTTATTTCTCTATTTTATATCTTCATTATAATTGCATTTCGTCCGTCACTATATATTGGGGTTTACTTTTGTCTGTAAACTACTAAGAATAACATATCACCTTGGGTAGGTTTTCTCACGTTGAGTGAAATGACGGTAGGATCTAAAGTGAAACTTATTTAAACAATGCACTGGAAAAGATCATTTTACAACTTAGATGTATGACAATAGTTACACAACATTACACCAGTATGCTACAAGTTCAAAATTTGTCGAAACAAGTGTAATAATTTAAAATAAAAGAATCTCGTTCATTCCATTTTCTATCTTACTCTTTTACTCTTTTACTTGTTTCAGTCATTTTGACTGCGGACATGCTGGAGCACCGCCTTTAGTCGAGCAAATCGACCCCGGGACTTATTCTTTGTAAGCCCAGTACTTATTCTCTCGATCTCTTTTGCCGAACCGCTAAGTGACGGGGACGTAAACACACCAGCATCGGTTGTCAAGCAATGCTAGGGGGACAAACACAGACACACAAACACACACACATATATAAATATACATATATACGACAGGCTTCTTTCAGTTTCCGTCTACCAACTTCACTCACAAGGCATTGGTCGGCCCGGGGCTATAGCAGAAGACAATTGCCCAAGATGCCACGCAGTGGGACTGAACCCGGAAGCACGTTGTTGGTTAGCAAGCTACTTACCACACAACTACTTCTGCGCCTATCATTTATTTATTGATATAAATTCTATAGATACAATGGGAAATCCTGTTGCATATCCTGCTATAAAGTCCTGCTGTAGCCGGATAATTCCCTCTGTATAACATCAGGTTGCCAATAACTTTGGACGAGCTTTGTATTTTTTTTTGCTCGAATCTTGTTTAACTGATCATTATATACATACCTATACCTATATATATTTACACACACACATATTTCTTTACATTATTTACATTATTTACATTTGACGGATATTTTTCCTCATCTTGTTTCTTGTTAACAAGTTTCGGCTCCAGCCTTAATCAGGTGTCTTCGGGAAATTTCGCACCTGAGTTCCCATTCTCTAAGGTATTTTTCGATGTCATTATTATTATTATTATTATTATTATTATTATTATTATTATATTATTATTATTATTATTATTATTGTTGTTGTTAATATTATTCAGGTCGCTGCCTAGAATCAAACTCGGAATCTTGGGTTTAGTATCCCGCGCTCTTAACGACTACCCCATATTCCCACTCTTTTATTATACTTTAGTCGTCAAGGGAGATAGTTAAAGAAATGTTATTTCTAACAATGTCGTATTTAATTTTCTATAAAGCAATATTTTACACATTTTTTGCATCGTTTCAAATTAACTCTGCTGAATTGTTTTTCACTAAGGAACATTAATTCATGGAATATTGCATAGCTCATATCTTAAATATATCATTGTCCTTACAAACTTAAAATTCAGAGTTTTATCTCATTTTAAATCAGACATTTATATAGAATGATATACCGTTGAATATTTATTTATGACATCACTTTTGCAACTTAACTTCCTTTCTAATACGATCCTTTTAATTACTGTTACATTTGTGCAAGTTTTTGCTGTTGTTGTTGTTGTAGTGGCTGTTATCATCCTCTTCAATGTTCCCGCTGCTCGCTTTGCTTTTATTTATATATTGCCTAATATCAGTCCATAGGAAGTAGTTATATGTGAGGTAGTTGTAGGTGTTATGACTTGGAAAGAAAAGACAACATATAATGACGCCATCACTTATCCTTACTTTTTCCATGAGTTACCGTAAATTCATTGTCCTAGCAATAAAAATAACCTTTCTACGTTTTTCTTTTAATGATTGATAGCTACTCGGTCTAATATAATAGCTGAGTATACGTGAATAATATGGTCTTCTGTACGGTTTATTGGTAGACATGTGTATTGCATTCAGAACAAATAAAATTTGTTTCATTTAATCAAATGTTCGGGTTTGATGTAGTCCAAATGTAATTTCCTAAACTTGTTAGTCCTCCTTTGGCAATTCAACATCATACCTTATCTCATCCCTTGATATATCTTCTCTTTCTGTGTATCCTGTAAATACTTCCATTATCGTAGATTTACTGGAATTGTTCCTGTTATACATTTGTGTCTACTAATCGAATGCCTTTTCTTTCTGCAAATTCTCTTTGTTCCTTTATTGCTGTCCCCATCGTGTAATAATATCTGCACATTTATTGTTTGTTTTCCCGAACATCTGTGTTACGGTAATCTCATCCTTCTTGTTACCAAGACAAATATGTTCTTCAACGATTTAAACTTGCATTGATTGTTTTACAATTCTTTGGGCATCTTCTTCGATATTTTGTTTCCACACTCACACACACTGAGGTGTAAACGCATGCACACACAAAACACACGCGCACACAGAGACATAGAAACACACAGAGACACAGACACACAGGCGCAAACACACACACACACACACACACACACACACTCATGTATCATAAAACCCAAAAATTCAAAATACATCTTCGATACTTCTTTTATTGCTGCTCGCATTTGGTTGTTTGGGAAAAGTCTTCCAATAAATATATATAGAATTATTTTTTAAGTGTAAAGTATCATACCATGCCGTGAGCATTATTGACTTGATATGATTCCTTTCTGTTCTGTTTAGAAAACCAGACAGGGAACAACGATTTCTTGGTGCTATATATGATAAATATAGTAACCCACATGGATCGGAGTTCAATGCCTAAGATTGGCTATGAAAACCATGAGAATCTTAGGCGTTTTTACATTCTACATTTTTAACTTAAATTTCAACAATAAAAATCAAATGAAATATTATAAGAGATGCATTTTCTCCTCACATCGTTTGAATACAGCAAAATATACGTAGCATGAAAGGCAACAACAATTTCGTGTTTATGATATGCATTAATCCATAAAAGAATTGTATTATTGTTAGTCCCGTAACAAAATTCTGTTCTGTTACGTGCAAATAAATTTCCCTCCAAAAAGATGTTAAAATTATTCCTTCTGCATAATCTAACAAATCAATGTAAAATTGCGAGGCAGTTTTAGAATTTATACTTAATAAAGAAGACACAACATTATCAAATATGGTTTATAGACTGGAGAGTTACAAGTTCATTTATAACATCGGGCAGAATGCCTTGAAGTAGTTGTCGAAGCTTTTTACTTTCCAAGTTCAAAAGCTGCCAAAGTTGTCCATGCTTTTCATTATACTTGGCGGTGTGCTGGATACTTGTGGCCAAATGATTGACTGTTTGACACCGTATTTCTGCTCTTCTGTCTCTGTTAGAAGCAATTATTGAATATATATTACTATTCGTATTTCAGAATGTCAGTTAATCTGGATATGTTACTTTACTTCCAATAAAGCAAAATAAAATAAAACATATTCAATTTAAGTGGAGCGTGTATATGATATTATGGAGATGTTATTAGGGAAAGCTCCGTACTTTTTGTGTCCAGTGAGAAGGTGCTTGCTGATGGCTGAAAGGAAATTCTTTGTAACGCATTCTTGACAATGCAGTTAGTGCCAGAGTAATTATAGAATTTAAACATTATATCTCTGGTTTAGCTGTCGTACATCTTGATTCATAATGAATTCTATTGAAGAGATAACACTTACCGCAGCTACAATTTAACGTTCATGTCAAGCTATTTCATCACCTTCAGTTGACAACAGAGATAATTATACAAATGTTTCACATAGCCAAAATTTACTTATTCTCTGTTCCATATCACAAGCTCTTATATCATTTTGGCATCAATTCAATTCAATTTTGCTGAATTGTGTTTCGCTATGGAGCATAAAATCAGAAAATATGAAATAACGTACATGATCAATAGAAGACTTCAATTAGTAATTTATTTTCCAGAGCCTGTTCATATTTTTCGAGATACCCTCATGCAAAATAAAAACTTTTGACATTATCTTACTTTTAATGCTTGTGTTTTTGTTGCCTCGACTTGGATCAATCAAACAAGGCTCTGTTTGAAGTAATCCTAAACGTGGCTCAAGCCTCGTTTTTCGAATTAAAAATAGCATATTAGGATCGAAACGTACAGTGTAACTTCCCTTTTTATTAAGGTAGTAGGGTATGTATGATTAATGGAATATTTGAACGCAGATTTTAACAACTGACCAAGCACGTAAGATATAATGGTATGGTATTTCCTGTGTAAATAGTTCAAGAAGGTATAAAAAATTCGAATCCATTGCAGTTTTTAGTATAATTTCGGGAATCTATTCATTATACTGTAACACTTCATCTTCCTGGGATATTTTCTTTTAGTATAATAATCATTGCTGTATTGAAGGAGGCGACATACACTGGAGGGGAATTTTTGTTTTAGTCAATTTCTAAATATAAAAGACTTTTTATATGTATTATTTACCCTATGAATATATTGAGTGTAACTAATCTTACTATTTTTGTATTATTTTACTAATTACAAAATGGGTATGGAGATATAGAATATCGTCAAGATACATGGGACCTAATCAATCTTTCGGTTTTATAATTAGCTGTAGCTGGCAAATGGCAAATGAAATTGACAGAAGACCTGGCTTTTTCCAGTCGTCAAACGTCATTTCACATTTCTCCCTGATGTGTTAGCAATAAGAAATCAAGCTAAATATTATATAGAAGAAGCGTTTTCCTTTTACACATTTGACAATAGATCGTTATTCTCAACTTGATAAGTAACAATTATTTTCAGCTTCAAAAAATATATGAATTCACTATGGAGATGATGAGTATTATTCAGAAATACAATTCCATCTAATTACGTGCAAATATATTCGTTATTCCTCTTACAAAATGAAATAACTTGGTTTCTTGAAAAGTGTACATAGTTTGATAGTGATATGGAAAAAGAGATGGTAAAAAGAGATGCATCCTTATTATATGTGGTATTATAGTATTAATTCAGTATGAATATTATTTAATCTGTTATTTTGATAAATCTTAAGAGTAAAATTCAAATTCAGTGTAAATTACGGTTGGACTATCCTTATTTTAGAAATCCCTTTCGAGCGTGTCCTCTTGTAAATGTTTGACTGTTGAGTGAGAGAATCGCTTTGAAACGAATAATCACAGCACCTTCCTCATGCATCGCAAATTTAGCTTTCTTACATTATGAATACACTTAAAATCATTAAGCATTTACAGTTGTTCACCTCGCTTTCCACTTTGAGGGCATGTCTTTTTCATTAGGTTCAGTTGACAAGAAAGATAATCAAATACCTTTTAATACTGAAAATTACTTACTTCCTAGTACATATACAACAAATATAAACATTGTTTTGGCATCGTTTCAATTTAATTTTGTTAGGCAATATTATTTTAGGGGAATTCAATATGAGGAACTGTTGAAATATTGTGTACAACCATATACGTAATATTTACAGTTGTTTTATTACTGTTTAAAATTCTAATAACGTTTTCTATTTTCAGTCAGAAGCTCCTTTAAAATAAGATATCTATGATAATTTATCTAAGAACTTGTTTTTCGTAATGATTTTGTTGTTAATATTGAGACTAATATCACTCTCGATCAAAATCCGTTGCTTAATATTTTACTTCCTTTTCTTTAAGGTTGTAGAGTGTGTTTTGAAGAATTTGCTGTTATTTATAACAACTGAGCTACTACATATATGTTATTGCCAAAAGAAGACGGGACTTAAAGCTTTATCTTGAAGATAACTTCTCTTCTGAGAATTTCATCAAAACAATTAACCTTGCTGTGCACTTGAGTTTTTCTTTTCAATTTTGCGTGTCTAAATATATAATAGTTTGCATACTATAATAATTTGTTCTTGTGCAAGCATGGCCGCATTTGTACAGACTACGTTTACGGCATGTCACCTTTCTTTAATTTAATCTCTCCCTATATAACTTCTTTTATGCATCAAGTGATAGAGCATAAGAATATTTTATGTGAAATGCAACGTCATATCCTGATCGTTATAAACAGGGAGTATGTCTTTGTTTCATGTTCCTTTTGTTTACAAATGAAAATGGAGTATCTATGATAAAGGTAGTAAGTTACTGGCAACCTAATCAACTCTACGTGTTGTGAAATTGAAGTGGCTTCAGTTAGTAATTGAACTAAGAAAAGACATGAATTTCCACTGGTTACCTCTTCTGTATATATAACACCGAACTGGAAACGTGAGAAATTAAATAACACAGTATAAAAGGAATAGCTCTTTCATTAGATACATTTGAAGATAAAATGATACTTTCAACTTGAAAGCAACAATTAATTACTGTATATTATATACACATATTCTAAGAAAAGATGTGTATTATTGCTACTTCCATAGACAAAATTCCGTTTGTGTTACTTATAAATATCAAATTTCCTGTGATACAGAAAGCTGCAATTATTACTTCTCTGTACAATTGCACATTGATTGACAGTTATATGGCAGTTTCAAAGATGTACTTAAGGCGCCAGGCAATCTCTATTAAGTATGGCTTTAGTAATCTTACTTTAGGTTGTCCATTATTTCCAGATATCTTCGCTAATTAATTCGAAGAAAGAAACTAGATGCTAATAAGAAATGCAATTAGAGTATACTTTATATAATACGATGTTTCTGTATGGGGAAACTCGTTTTATATTGTGGCCCCAAGCAAGCTGATGCATATGGGAACAGCACACAAAAGCTGCTAATGTTGCATATAAGTTTTAATTAGTGAAAAGATAATTAAGATGTACGAAATCATAATTAGGATGAGATATAAATGAGACGTAAATATTCATTATGCAAGTACATATAATATTCCTACCTCCGAGAACAATGACTCTTTTATATTAGAATATGAAGTCCACAGAAAACATATATCAACGCAAGCAAATACATACGCACCCCCACGTATATATATATATATATATATATATATGCATAAACATAAACATATACGAATACTCGTTTATTATGGATTTCCGTAATCGCATGCACAATGATATACCTATTTCTTTACTACCCACAAATGGCTAAGCACAGAGGGGACAAACAAGGACAGACATAGGTATTACGTCGATTACATCGACCCCAGTGCGTAACTGGTACTTAATTTATCGACCCTGAAAGGATGAAAGACAAAGTTGGTCTCGGCGGAATTTGAACTCACAACGTAACGCAGACGAAATAGCGCTAAGCATTTCGCCAGGCGTGCTAACGTTTCGGCCAGCTCGCCGCCTATACTCAATGATATACCGTCACCGCGTCCCATTCCTGAGCGTAGTGTTCATAACCGCATTATAATTCATGCACATGCGCGAACAGAGGTAATTTGTAATTTGAGTTTCTACTTGGCAAACATTGCATGTTCGAATAGCGAAAAAAACTTCCATTTCATTCTGTCTTTTTTCTTTCTAGTTTATGTTATACAGTTTTTCGTCGTTGATTTTAAAAATATTATATGTACGTTCTCTTAACAATTGATTTGCATTAATTCATCTGATAAAGGCAGTGAGCAAGCAGAATCGTCAGCACGCTGGACAAAATGTCTATTGGCGTTTCTCCCACCTTTACGTTCTGAGTTCAAATTCTGCCCAGGGCAACTTTTATTTCATCCTTTCTGGGTCGATAAAATAAGGACCAGATGAATACTGGGGTCGATCTAATCGACCTACCCATCTCCCACGAACTTACTGGCCTTGTGTTACCAATAGTTGACACCAATAGTTGTCAGCTTTGCATTGTATATTTTCAACTATTGCATACGTTGCTGGCGTTCAGCTAACAGTAAATGTCATTCCTTGGCATACTTACACTTGTCTCGTCTTCATGGATTTCTTTCCTTATAACTTCCAGAAAATTTTGAATATATATGCGCGCGCGAGGATGGGTGCATATGAATTGGCCTATTTAAAATATTTCCTGTAATCCAGGTGCTAGTTACAGAAATTGATGTAAAAGTCTGTCGTTGCAAGGTTTATTTTTAAATAATTTAATGTCATATGTTGGAGTTAGGCAACGTTTTGCATATTTATATTGTTCTCCTTAAATTGTCTATTTGAATGCGAATGCCGGCTTGTTGTATACTGTTAGAAATTAGGAGTCCCACTGATTGTTGGAGGAGAGGAGGAGGAGCAAAACTAATGTAGAAAGAAGTAGAAGTGAGAGTTAGAGATTGATTTAATAAGAGTACGCACATGCACAACGTTTATGTATACAGATACACACACACATATATATAATATATATGTATGCCTGTATCTATCTTCTCACTCTCTCTCTCTCTCTCTCTCTATATATATATATATATATATATATATATAACACACACACATATATATATATATAACATACATACATACATATATATATATATATACATATATATATATATATATATATATATATATGCATGTATATGATTGCTTGTCCCACCCACCATACCCCACCATCGGTTTAGCAAAAGAGACCGACAGAGTAAGTACAAAGCTTACAAAGTATAAGTCCGGGAGTCGATTCGTTCGACTAGAGGCGGTGCTCCAGCATGGCCGCTGTCAAATGAATGACACAAGTAAAAGAATAAACGAATATATGTATAATGCCCACGGGCATACATCGGAACTGTTCCATTTTGTCCCTCGAATCTTAGGACAGCAACAGCACAATGGAGTGGGAGGATGGGAATGAGGGGAAGGCCACACTGCTGCTAAAAACTATGACACACACAAGCATACACACACATACACACACGTGCACACAGGCAATCATTCACAACAACAAGGACACAATCGGATGCGCACATAAGGATACATATCTTAAAAGAACACAATGGAATACGTGGAGCAAGTGCACACGCGGAAACAAAAAGTGTCGCTGAAGAGGTCACAGATGTGTGACGAAAGACGCCCGTAAAATAGTCATAAGATAATAAAAGAAAAAAAGTAATAAACGAATGAAGAAAAGCATATATATAGAGCGTGAATTTATTTGGCAAAAACAAAAATAAAATGTACATCCCGAAATACAGCAATGTCTGTCTCAACACATGATTTCACATCAAGAATCTTGCATTGCAAATTGATAAAGGCATATATATATATATATATATATATATATATATATATAAATTAATATCAAATGATGAAGAGAAGGTTCTTATGAAATAACTCTGAAATAGGTCCGATATGGTAATAACGGGATTTTTTAGAAATTTCTATCGGCCTTCTTCGAAATGCGTGCTTGTTAGTGATAAATTACATGGTTATTAACGTTGTCTATATTCGGCATATTTTGGCGTTAGAGAGATTCTTTTTATTGCCCTTACTTATAAGTTATATATATAAAATAGATACTATATATAATATTATATATATATATATATATATATATTATATATATATATATTTATAATATATATGGGTATGTATGTATGTATTATATATATATATATATATATATATAGATATATATATATACATGTTTTGTACACCACGTGTCTTCGTTTTGGGGTCTTTCGTAAACTCTCCCTATATATATTATATATTATATATATATATATATATGTGTGTGTGTGTGTGTTTGTTGTGTGTTGTGTGTATGTATATGTGTATGTATATGTGTATGTGTGTATATATATATGTGTGTGTGTACGGAAAGATATATAGATAGATAGGTAGATAGATAGATAGATAGATATATAGATAGATAGGTAGATGGATAGACAGATAGATAGACAGATAGATAGATAGATAGATAGATAGATAGATAGATAGATAGATAGATAGATAGATAGATGGATAGAACAGATATATAGATAGATAGATAGATAGATAGATAGATAGAAGATAGATAGATAGATAGATGATAGATAGATAGATAGATAGATAGATAGATAGATAGATAGATAGATAGATAGATAGATAGATGGCTGGATGGATTCCTTGAAAGAAAGACAGTCAGAAAGTATCAAATAGAGACAGATAAATACAGTTATATGGAATTTTCTGTGCGTGTCTTACGTGTTTGCACACTTAGTTATTGATTTAGGCCTTCACCAGATGCAATTTCTACAGGTTTTATCCCAGTGTACCTTACGTGTTCCTATGCAAGTATAGGTGAATCCTATTGCCTATATACACCATGCGTGCGGAATTATTATAACTCTCAATCTAATACTATTAAATTGATTCCTCTCTTCTATATCATTTATCGAAACTAACGGATATGAAATAAAATGCTCGTACTTATATATGATTGTAAAAAAAAAATCCTGATTTCTATACAGTACTCTCTATAAAGGGGATATTTTAAAAATTCCACTCCGCCCTTTCAGCTATTTGATTTAGGTCAATTGTTGCGTTCGCTCGCTCTGCTCCAACATCCTTATCATTAATATCCATCTCCACATTAATTCTTCAGTTGCACAATCAATGGACTTCTATTTATATATAATAACAATAATAATAATAATAATAATAATAATAATAATAATAATAATAATAATAATAATAATAATAATCATAATATTAATGATAATAATCATAATATTAATAATAATAACAATAATAATAATAGTAATAATATTATTAATAATAATAACAATAATAGTAATAATAACAATAATAATAATAATAATAATAATAATAATAATAATAATAACAATAATAATAATAATAATAATATTTTTTTCTTCTATAATTCATTGAATTATATCTTTATTGGAGTCGGCCTCTTTTGGGAATTTCTTGTTTTTTTTTAAGTATATATTTTTGGATGTTTAACGCATTCATCTTGTGCGTCAAACAGAAAAGGTAGATAGATGTGAGGGAAACTTCTCACTCCTTCGCATCATCACGAACATCAACGCTACGATTGTAAAGCTTACCCGTTCACAAAGCAACAACAGCAAAAAACAGTCGAAAGCGATGCACTTTTAATACCGCAACCAAAATTAGCTCCAACATACTTTCCATCAATTTTAGTATCATAAGCATTTACATCACCCACAGCATCTTCTCAATCTAACCATCACTTACTCCACCTACTGATAATCCTTACACTTTGATTCCTCCTTTTTTCCTTCTCCTTTTTTTGTTCATCTTAATAATTCCAGCCATGACCACCACCACCACCACCACCATCATCATCATCATCATCATCATCATCATCATCATCACCATCATAAATCATCATCATCATCATCGTCGTCGTCGTCGTCGTCATCATCCTCATCCTCATCATCATCATCATCATCATCATCATCATCATCATCGTCGTCGTCGTCGTCATCGTTGTCGTCATCATTCAGAACAAGTATTCATCTTAATAATTTTGAACGTCATCACCTCAACTGCTCCTTTACGTAATTATTGGTGGTTAATCATTATTTTCCATCTCTAATTATCTGCACTGACCAAATATTAAAGATTAAAAAATGCCAGATACCCGTACATTCCTGCTCAATGGCTTAAAATGGAGTAGGGCACTTAAGATAATGTAGCAGAATATCTTATAAAAATGTAAGATTACAGGAATAACGTACTTTGAAGACTTTACAAAAATTAAGCAGTCTAGTAACAGATGCAACAATAATGAGGAAAAGAATAGCAGGGACTTCATCCTTACTTCAGAAAATACGGCATTTTGTACGCATTCCTCTCCGAGGCCAAATCTCTCCCACTCTGTCGACAGGCGGCTTACTACTGACCGCTGCTCAGAAAAATTTTGGTTTTAGAGATTTATTTTGTTGTTGTTGTTGTTGTTGTTGTTATTATTATTATTATTATTTTATTATTATTATTATTATTATTATTATTATTATAATTATTTTTATTATTATTATTATTATTTTTATTATTATTATTGTAGTAAGACCGTTAGAAATGTTATTGCAGGAAATATATTGCAGAGATGCGTCTATCGATTGTGTATACAATAAAAATGTTATATAGGTCTCTCCCTCCCTCTGTATTATATATATAATATATATAATATATAATATATAATATTATATATATTATATATATATCCACACATGCATGAATATGTATCTGTGTACACGCAGCATATATATGATATACACACCCACAAACACATACACACTTTATATCTGCATGTATCTATGTATACACACACACACACACACACACACACACACACATTTTATCATAGATATATAAATATGTCTGTTTCTTTCTCTCTCTCTTTCAGCCAATCCCTCTCAACTCTGTGTCTCTCTCCTCGTCCCTCTCATTTTGTATATATGTATTATATGTATATACCTTTAGTAAACTGCACTCCATACTTGAGGTTCCGATAGAGCTATGAGGCGTTACTCAGTCACTCAAGTATGTGTCCACTGCGTCTTATAACAAAAACAGCCGTAAGCTAATGAAGCCCATAAAATAAACTTCTATTCCTTTGCCATCTCATTTTCTCATAAGCATAGATACATAGATACATACATACAGACACAGACACATACACATACACATACAGACATACACGTCTATACATATATAAAGACTGTGTGAAGGAAAACCTGAAGAAACTAGATATGAACGGAAGTGTTTGAGAACATTATGCTCTAGATTGGAACAAGTGGAGATGTACTGTTAGGACTGGTTGTAATGCCTGGGGGGGAAAGATGATTCAGCACTCTGAACTTAAAAGGGCCTGTCGTAAAGGAACAAATAGAACTGTAATCAACTAAGAAGATTGGGTGTGTGTTATATGTGATCGTCTTCTGTTGGCAAAAAAAGGAGGCATGAAGCATTTGAAGTCGCATGAAAATCGAAATGCCTAGATAGCTAACGGTCTTGGTCACCAACTATCTCTTACAACTTTTGTCATACGTCGAAATCTTGTATGAAAATGTCTGGACGTAAAGAACATATGTTAGTACACAAAAACATTCCTTCAGAATAAGATTTCAAAGGGGAAAATATATAGAAGAAACTTAAATAATATCTGTCACTTGTGTTTTAAACTCTGTCGGTCAGCAGCTGGTCTTAAGAAGCATCTTATGGCTCTAATGGCTCAGCAACGGAGTGATTGTACTGTGTAATGGGGTGTGTATACACACACATACACACACACACACACACATATATATATATATACACACATATATATATATATATATATATATTTATATACACATACATAGATACAAACACTGACATACTGTCTTTCTCTCTCTATGTCTCTCTCTGCCTCTGTCTCTCTTTCTCTCTCTGACACACGCATACACACACAGACATGCCTACACGTTCACATATATATGAGGATATTCAATGTGGTCGCACATTGAAACATAATTTCACTCAAGTGAAAATAATAACAATAACAACCAAGCAAAATAATTGTTATCAATCAGTTTAACTTCAAACCTTCGACATTGGCATCGCCACCCTTATCTTATTAGCAGTGATAATTATCTTTCTTCATATCAACCATTAGCTTCATTAATATTATCGTTATAATCCTCATGTTTATGAAGCTATTGATTTGAGTGAGAAATAGAAAGGTCAAGCCAAGATCACGTAGACGTGCCCTTGTCACATTGGTTACCAATTATGTTCTTTGTTGGCCTATTGGTCATCGATTTTGGCAAAGAGATGAATCTTAAATGTATCTTCAGAGTATAGTGCCAAAATATTTTTTTAAAAGACATATAACTACAAAGGTAATAAAATCTACGCACACCACCACCTTCCCATACAAGCACACACATATACCTATAGATATATATACATATATAATATAATATAAATATATATATATTATACTATATATATACCATATATATATATATATATATACATATATATATATATGCATATATATAATACAGATATATAGATATATATAACATATATATATATATGCATATATATATACATATTATATATATATATATGTATATATATCTACTCATATATATATATATATATGTATATATATATATACATATATATATTATATGTATATATATATATACATACATATATATATATATCTATATATATATATACATACATATATATATATTATATATATATTATATATATGTATATATATATATATACATCCCTATATATATATATTGTATTATATATATATACCATACATATATATATATATATATATGTATATATGTATATATATATAACATACATATATATATATATGTATATATGTATAGTATATATATGTATCACATATATATATCTATGTATATTGTATATATATATATATAGATATATATATGTATATACATATATAATATATCTCTATATATTTCTATATATATATATATATATATAGATATTCTATATATATATATATATATATATATCTATATATATATA
>NC_043003.1:111306287-111368787 GCF_006345805.1 Octopus sinensis | reverse complement strand
TCACATGTGCTTCGGAGAACCTAAAATACTCACTAACCTGCTCCGGGTGTCAAGAGCAGTACATAGGCCAAACAAAAAATGGTTTGCGTAAACGAATGGCCCTGCACAGATCCCAGATAAAAATTCCCCAAAACAGAAAAATAGCTTTTAGCCAACACAGATACTTGCGCCAACAAAAAAACACCAAACTTCAGAATTTTCCCCCTCTACCAATTTAGGGACGATACAACCTCGAGACAACGAATAAGTAAAGAAAATCTCTTTATTACAAAATACAAGCCACTTCTAAACGGGTCTACGACAAACAATTAATATACCTCAACTTTAGAATAAAAGAAAAAAATATATATACACACAAATATTACACTCCATAGAATCCATTACTAATCAGCCCCTTCATAGCAATACTTACACCCATTCATATTCCCCCTTCTCTGTTTTTTTCTTCTTCTTCTTCCTCTTCTTCTTCATCATCATCATTATCATCATCATCGTCGTCATCATCATCACCACCATCATCACCACCATCTTCTCCTTCTCCTCCTTCTTCTTCATCATCATCATTATCATCATCATCGTCGTCATAATCATCACCACCACCACCATCATCGTCTCTTCTCCTTCTCCTTCTCCTTCTCCTTCTTCTTCTTCTTCTTCTTCTTCTACTTCTCCACCCCCTACCCCTTAACTTTGTCACTAATGTTTTTTAGTATAACACCTACGCTAATTCTATAAACCTACGCTAATTCTATAAACAAGCCTGTCAATATAAATATTCTCCTGAATTGAACTGAGACTGCCAGCCGCCACTGACCATTCAAAAAACGACCATCAGGGCACTCCCAGATTCTCCCATCCCCCTTTCCCCACCAGCCTTCCTCCTCTACTACCCTTCCAAGAACTCACAACGACCTCCGACACACAAGTGCAAACAAGGGAGTCAGAGAAAGGCAGAATGCCACTTAAATCTGAACACTACTATAGAAATATTTTTTTAAAAACGCTTTTCTTCTAATTTTTCTAAATTTAATTATTTAATCGTTACAGTTGAAAAGGTCTCAAAATGACCGAAACCGGTACTGAAATGTTCACTATAAAATTATTTTAGCATTTTCTATTTTTGACTTGTTTTTTCATATATATATATATATCGTGACGTATACTTGCCATATATATATATATATATCGAGACGTATACTTGCCATATATATATACATATATATATATATTATATAATATATATATATATTATATATATATATATATATATATATATATATATGAACAAATCAAATTGCGATAAAATAAAAATAATTATAATCGCTGGTATTACTAACACAAGCCATATATTTTTCATATATCAGTACATTAAGGCGAAATATGTGCTAGGAATACAGAAGCTTGATAAATTAAGTGAAATGAAGATAAAAAACATTTACTAAACCGGTAATTCTCAGACTGCAGTTTCTTTCTTTACAGCAATAAAGATAATTTATTTGCTCAGGGAGAATTCTTCAGTGAGACCCTGTTTTTCTGGGATCCTAACTCACTAGAAGCATGTGCGTCTAATGATTTACTCTCCCTAATATATATATATATATATATATATATCGTGACGTATACTTGCCATATATATATATATATATATATATATATATATATATATATATATATATAGATAGATAGATGTATAAATATATATATAGATATATATATATATATGGTATTTTTATGAGCTTAAATCTTAAAGCTTCTTAAAGCTTAAAGCAATCAGCGTGGAAATGGCTAAGGAAATAGTCTAATAATGGGGACAGAAAAAAGTAGTATTTCCCATATATATATATATATGTATCACTAAATGTGATGACAACTTGAATGCAGTCGTTTGGAACGGTCTTTTCTTTGAAGACATGACACAGACTATAATGTCAGTGTAGACGGAGATACAATAAGAAAACAAGACACACAGCCAGTTGTTACTTTGTATATGTAAGTTAAAGTGACATAGTCAACGGAATCGCATTAATATCGTGAAACATCATTGGCTTGAAATTTGAAGTAATTAAAAAAAGTGAGAGGCAGAAACAATGAGAGAGATAGCGAGAAATAAAGGGAGAGGGAAGGGGAAGGAGAGATAGTACATAAGACCCACGACATCATCGCTGCTTGACCATCCGGCTATGTCGGAAAGAAAAAGAAAATTTTAAAAAACTAGTATTAATTACATTAGTATTTATGTTCGAACGAATAAAAACTTAAGAAAAGGCGGATACAGGGTAGGGGTAAAACGAAATAATAGTCGTTATATCCAAAGAAAATGTAAGTGGCGCTTGAAAAGACCAGTAAGGCGAACAATGGAAGTTGAATCACAAATACAAAATAAACAAAATATATACAAAAACAGAAGCAAGAAGACAAATCATCATTGGGAAATGTATTTCATCGATAGGACATCGGGATAGAACGGACTAGGTACATAACATAAAAGTTTGAATATGATTGTAAGTGTGGACGTGTATATATGTGCCTATATGATTTCTTTACAACCCACAAGTGGCCAAACACAGCGGGGACAGAGAAGGACAGACAAACGGATTAAGTCGATTACATCGACCCCAGTGCATAACTGGTACTTAATTAATCGACCCCGAAAGGATGAAAGACAAAGTCGACCTCGGCGGAATTTGAACTCAGAACGTAACGGCAGACGAAATACCTATTCCTTTACTACCCACAAGGGGCTAAACCCAGAGGGGACGAACAAGGACAGGCAAACGGATTAAGTCGATTGTATCGACCCCAGTGCGAAACTGGTAATTATTTAATCGACCCCGAAAGGATGAAAGGTAAAGTCGACCTTGGCGGAATTTGAATTCAGAACGTAGCGGCAGACGAAATACCGCTAAGCATTTCGCCCGGCGCGCTAATGTGTGTGTGTTTGTGTGTAGGAACATGGTAGAGAGAGTGAGAAAGAGAAGAGAGGAAGCGTATTTTTCCCGTATATGTATATTTATGCATATTTAGTATATTTCGTAAATTATTGGCTCGAAATGGTCAAGCTGATCTAAACGACCTCATATATATCCCACTTCATTGATGTAGTGTCTCGATGATTTATTTAAATTAGTTGTTTTGAAGTTTATTATAGGATACTGATATATCGGAGAAGATACTTTGAAATCTCAAAATTTATTAAAGCTGCTTATTTTCCATTTTGCAAATTTGATGGCAGGTTTAGTGAAAGGCCACCTGCAATTTTATAGTCAGTTATAACTTTGTATAATTTCGCATTTCCGCAAGAATCATTTCTGTTGCATTGGACCACCTTCCTCTCCATATAACCACCACCGCGTTTACTATAATATATGGGAGGGCAGAATAAAGTCTTCCAAGTAATTTCCTCCTTCCTTCAGTAACTGAATTAGCAATTATTTCCGGGAATGTAATATGCGCTCGGCAGAAATATATAATATATTCTGTAGCCTTAAACTGAATTCAATAACTTCATCAATTCAGCAGTCATAACGTTATATAAACTCTATAATAGTTATATTCCAGTTTAGTAATTGACACGTAGCCTCTCCTGTACATTGGGCGCAAAGTTTCTGATGAGTTTTGTAATTTCGATTGAGACATTGGTAGGGGTGTATTCATGTTGTTCTCTTTCGTACGAACGTCTGCAAACCATTCCTCGGTTATATAAGATTGGGCAGTTGAGTTTCTTGGATGGAATCAACTTGGCTTCCTCTAATATCTCCCTTGTGTAAACTCCATGATTTTTATTTTTATATGATTTTATTGAACATATGACAGTTGGGCAAACATTTTAAACCTACTGTATTGAAAGTTTAAAATAATATCAAATTAAAAGTTTTTAATTTAAACAGATGTTATAGATGATGTTAAGAGGGGGATGTTAGTAAGAATCACTAACGCTTTACTGGTAATGTATTTTATCTACGTTCTACAAATAACGTATAGCGTACGGCTATTCTACTGACACTCTCCAATACCACGCCTAAAACTTTAGTAACAACAACCGTACATGTGGCACTCAGTTAATATGACCAAGCGTGCGTGTTTACATACACACACACACACACACGCACACATATTCTGTTATTCTGCTGCTCGGGCAGAGCAACTGGATGTCACTTGTATGGTATATATGTATGTATGTATGTATGTATGTATAAATATGCGTATGTCACACATACACACACTCATATATATATATATATATATATATATATATACATATACATACATACACACACACACAAACACACAGATACACACACACACACACACACACACACACACATATATATATATATATATATATATATATATATATATACACACACAATAACTGAATGTCACCTGTATAGCATATATATATATATATATATATATATATATATATATGTGTGTGTGTAGAAATGATAAAATAGTGTAATATAACGCAATCCACAGTGTGCTCGACAGTATGACTCTCACCATTTCTTTACTGTGGGCACTTGAATATTCCTCACTTTGACCTTTGCATTTGTTATATTTCCATCCATCCTTCTGAGTCGTTACAATATAAGGAACTGTAACTGATTAAATCGAACATACCGTCCTAAATGTTTAGCCAATTGAGCAAATACTAGAAATAAGGATCCGTGAAGCAGTTACAATATGAGCAGATATGGTTTTAGAGTAGCTTATCCGCAAACATGTCACTTAATATATGTTTACACATATCTGAAATGTATCTAATGATGTATACATTGAAAATTAAGAAATATATCTTTCATAAAGATAATGAGCTCCTATAAAATAAAGAATATACATCAGTAACCTCACACAATCGACTCTATTTCAATACAGTTATTACTTAGCATATGATTATGAACATCTCATAGTATATACTATACGAACTGAACCGTAAAAGTAGAACAACTCTGAATATGATGGAGTAATTTTGTTTTAAATATGGTTATGACAACTCTTATACGATGTAATTTAAAATGCACGGCTTTAATGTAAGCCATTCGTCAAACAAATGCAACTCTGAAATAAAGACGGCCACATTCCACCATTGCCGTCTTCTCAAAAGACCTTATGTGAAATCAATGAAGTCTTCGGTCTTAGTTTTCGAAAGTTGATGTAAAGTGTTTATTTTTTAAATCTCGGTTTATTAATTAATAGCATGGCTCTTTATTCTGAGTCTATTGTCAGTCTCTGATTGCATTATTTTAGACGTATATTTTGGACAAAGAATGTTTATGCTAACATTGCAATTGCATTCAAATCAACCAATATTATATGACAAAAATATGAAATAAATGTTCTCTATAGAAACTAGAGGAACGAATTCTTTCTACAATAGAACGGGAAGAAAATCAATAAATTCAAGTTGTATTGGTGCTTTTGAGGCTGATCTCTTATTGTAATTCCAAATGTTACATTTGAATTAAATATTGCAAGTCAGCTTTTAATAGGAAACATTTCTTCTTCTTGAAACATATTATAAAATCAATTGTTGGGAAAATTAACGATGATTATTAAAAAGAAATATAACAAAAGTAATAACTTTGCTGTCATCTGTTTACTTGTTTACTTAGCATCGTATAAATTAGTTATGGATTTTCTTTCAAATACATCTTGGGAAATGTTTCAAAATTGATTGCTTTTTCAGACAGATTGGTGTTTAAAATACTATCCATTTATTATTTTCATTTTATTTTATTTGATTTAATAAAATCCAATCTCTAATTTTAGTGTGACCTGCTTGTTCGCGAAGAAAATTTCAGTCTTTCAATAATTAATAGAAAATATCCGAATGCTCATCTCTTTCGAAATTAACATGATGTTTCGAACCTGTTTATAGCTACAGAGACATATTCACAGGTTTTTGAGAAATGTGACAGTTTGCATAGGTATATATAAGTGTAGCAATACATCAGAAGAGATGTGTGATGAGACTGGTGTCATGTGATGTGTTCCTCATTTCGTTCTTAGTTTCAGTTGCTATGTTTTTGCACTTGCCAACTGTTTGATGAAATATTTACCGGCCAAGTGTATAAGGGAATTAACTGAATACACATACCTTGAAAACTATGTTTGCCGGTGTGCTTTTGCTGGACATCAATATGGTAAAAGCCGAAAAGAGGAGATACTGTATAGGCATGTGTTATATAAAGGAAGAAGAATTTAAATGTTTAAGCAATAAACTACATGAGGATGATTCAGGCCAAAATTTCGTTCGTACATTCAATTACACAACAAATTTTGTAAGACGCTGTAAAATTGTCGACAGCTTTCATAAATTTCTACTGAATATAAAATACAACAACGCCTCTAAACTAAATTATATTACAATGTGCTATTTATAAGTCTTTGTTCTTACTCAAATTATAAATTCTGAAGCTGACAGCTATATACAATATAATTGTTTTTAAATTGCTTACTTTTATGGACCACACTACAATCAGGATATCAGCAAAACATTCAGTATATGTATGTGCGTTTGTGTTTGTCCGCGTATACGTGTGTGTCTACGTATATTTATATACATATGTATGTATGTGTATGTGTGTATAAATATGCACACATACACATATGCATGTGTATGTGTGCGAATATATCTATCGTAAGATCATGCACTTCAGGTCTTCCGCTGCAACGGACATCATTGTATATTATACAGGTATATTTAAAGCAAAATTCGTATTCATTCGTTAGGTGAGGTGATAATTGGTCACAACTGAATACTCTGACAGATGAAGAACACAGAACGAATTCTTCTATTCGTAAGCAGAAATAGATTTATCGATTTTTAATAACTGTTGCGGATTTTCATACTAATGAGGAGAAAAAATACATAGTAAGTATTGACTTATTTTTAAGCACATAGTTGAAGATCATCTTTGCTATCAGTCCTATAACCTAAATACATACATTATTATGAAACAGCTTTAAGGGTTTTAACATAAATGCTGTGATGTATGCATTACTTACGTAAGCGTCATGGAAACAAACTGTAAGCCATATAATGTAAACATTTCCCAGATTCGACTAAAAAAATACCTGAAATATATTAAAATTTGCAAAAATGATCCATTCACTAGCTATATAATACAATCGTATTCTTGGAGATATTATAATGATGTAAGTATGCATACACGCTCAGGCACCAACCTACACACACTCAGACACACAGACACACCTTCACACATACATTTCTATACATATATCTATAGATAGATATATAACTAGATAGATAGAGAGATAGGTAATATCTAAATCTGTGACGCAGTGTAAAAAGTATTCTCCGAATGATCTATAGCCTTTAGACATCGAAATGTCACTTGAAACATCCAATACACCTTTCACCGTTGCAGCTATGTAGAGCTCGAAATAGCTGCAATGGTGAAATGTGTATTGGAGCTAAATATCTATACTAATGTTTATCTTAATTATCCACTAAGCATGCACTTTATTTATATTATTTACATTTGACGGATATTTGTCCTCATCTTGTTTGTTGTTATCCCTCCAGCCTTCATCAGGTGTCTTAGGGAAATTTCGAACCTGGGTTCTCATTCTTATGGTATGCCCGTGGGCAATTAAGGAGTGAATTTTAGGGCTTATAAATCTAATATTTTCCTATCTTTCCTTAATACCGGTTCCCATATGCTATTTATATCTGCACTCGAACTGCTTAGGAGGTCGTTCTGTCCTAGCATATGTGCCGCTTCTTTTAGTTTTTGTATTTTCCAGTGGTGTTCTCTGTCTACTATTTTAACTTCATCCGACGGTGGGATCTCCATTTTCCATACATGATCAGCTATACCCGATTTACCAATGTTGTTATAATAATAATAATAATAATAATAATAATAGTAATAATAATAAAAATAAAAATAATAACAACAACAACAACAACAACAATAATAATGATAATAATAATAATAATAATAATAATAATAATAATAATAATAATATAATAATAATAATAATAGTAATAATAATAAAAATAAAAATAATAACAACAACAACAACAACAATATAATGATAATAATAATAATAATAATAATAATAATAATAATAATAATAATAATAATAACAACAACAACATCGAAAAATACCTTATGAATAGGAACCCAAGTTCCAAATTTCCCCAAGATACCTGATGACGGCTGGAGGGTATATCAGCACAATCCGGTCGAGAAACAGGTGGTTCTTGTTGCTTGAAAGGGAAGACGACCCTTCAAAACGGCGTTTTTTCTTTGGTTGTCGTTCACCTATTTTCGTTTTTCGAATCTCTTCCAAGTGGTTGGAAAATATCGTAAACGTTACGTCTAATTCCTAAGCAAGCTCTTGAACAGTTGTGCGTGGATTGACTTCGACTAAGGCTCTTAGTTAATCTTTATCAACATCCGATGGCCGACCACTACGCTTATCCTCTTGAAGACTCTCGTCACTGCTACGAAATTTCTTGAGCCACATAATGTGCTGTACATTCATTAGTGGTTCCTGGAACAAAAACATCTTTGATATCGCGAGCTTTTTCAGCAGCTTTTCGGCCTAGCTTGAGCTGCAATGAAAAAAAATTTTGCTGAATTGCATTTTGTGCATGTTGTATTCAACGTTCCGGAAAAATGGACAAATTATTCAAAAAGAAAAATAGTAACATGATTAGAGCTAAACACGGGCTTCAAAAAGATATATAAAGTCAAAGTAATTTAATGAAAATTAATTTTAAAATATTTCGTTTTTGGATTTGGTTTGCAAGTTTCTTTATATGAGATCCTGTGTTGAAGCATATTCTGTTGTGTCTGGGGAGAGTCATTTTTTTTTTGTGCCTTATTATTTAACACACTCACCGGTAAAATTTCCATTTATTTCTTATTTTTAATTTCCTAAAATTTTCGTTGCGTGTTGCAGCCTTTTCAATAGTTTTGACTACAACGGACAGAGTCAAAACTACTGAAAAGGTTGCAACATGCAACGGAAATTTTAGGAAAATGAAAATAAGAAATAAGTGGAAATTTTAACGGTGAGTGTGTTAAATAATAAGGCACAAAAAATTACTCTCCCCAGACACAACAGAATAATTTGAAAATATACCATTTAAAACAAAAATTCCGCAAGAACGTTCAAGACAACCTAATGTATGAGGATAGATAGATAGATAAATAGAAAGAATAACTGAATAAGGAGAGAGAGAGAATGAGATGGAGCATGAGAGAGAGGCAGACAGAGGGAGAAGGAGAGAGGAAGTGGGGAGTGTGTATGAATGTATATATGTTCGAAATTTGTGCTGGATAAAATTACTCACCTCTATAGCTGATTTCACATTACAATTATTGGAATGACGAAATATATGTAAGTTTTCGTTATAATGTCTACTTAGAAATTTCAAGTATGTAATAATGCTTTCGTGCAATTTTCTGTTTCACCCACCCGTTTATATCGATATACAGAAAAATCTCGTATCTGATTACAAGTAAGTTTACTTTTAATATTGGCTTAAATTATTAGTCTCGTATTGTTCATTATATCATAGACACTAATGAGATCATAAGGAAGAAAACACCGTAAGTAACCCCTAATCTTACTATGGTTTGGCTAGTATAGTTTTTAATGGTATGCAATATTTTTTCGGAAGTAATGATAATTACCAATATTCCATGATATTTTGAATGTATGCAATATCCTATATGTTATTCTGACTAAATAATGTACGAGACCGAAAGACAAACTGAACCATACGATTTTATTGCTCTCGTGGATAAACTTAAATTTGCACATAAGTAATCGTGGTTTAAATATTTATCTCTGAGACATTTAACGAGTGGTATCTATAGTAGAATCATATTATAATGATTATGTCCCGTAACTATTCCTCATAGCAATTTGTCACATCATTTTCTGAATTTATTTTTATTTATTTATTTGCTTATTCATTTCAATACTTCGAAACCGTGGGGCAGTAAAACTATGAAATTAGATACTTCTCTTGTGTTAGATACTTCCTCTCTACATTTATCCGTTCAAATATATCGATATCGACATCATTTTCATCGAAAGTAAACAAAAGGCGCAGGAGTGGCTGTGTGGTAAGTAGCTTGTTTACCTATCACATGGTTCCGGGTTCAGTCCCACTATAGCCTGGGGCCGACCAAAGCCTTGTGAGTGGATTTGGTAGATAGAAACTGAAAGAAGCCCGTCGTATATATGTATATATATATATATATATATATGCATGTGTATGTTTGTGTGTCTGTGTTTGTCCCCCTAGCATTGTTTGACAACAGATGCTGGTGTGTTTATGTCCCCGTTACTTAGCGGTTCTGCAAAAGAGACCGATAGAATAAGTACTGGGCTTACAAAAGAATAAGTCCCGGGGTCGAGTTGCTCAATTAAATGTGGTGCTCCAGCATGGCCGCAGTCAAATGTCTGAAACAAGTAAAAGAGAAAAGTGAAAGAGAAAAAGTAATTACCTGCATTCCAACTCTATGACTAGCGTTTTAATGCAAATAATAATCTTTCATTTTCAGATTTCTATTTCTTATTGAGGGTAATTCCAGGTTATGTTACCCACCTTCTGTTCCATCTACGCAATATAACATCTTGCTCCAATGAGAACGTCTCACCTCTTGTTCTATCTCTCACCCTCTGTCTGTTTATCTGACTGTCTCTATCTTTCTTTCTTTCTCACTCACTCTCTTGTTTTTCTTTCTTTCTCGAGCAGTTAGTTTCCAATTTATTTTCACTGCCAACTAAAAAGTTAATTCTGAAGTAGACATAAAACATAAATAAGTTCCTATTATAATGGTATTCATACGTTGACAATTCATGGATCTTTCTTAATTCTATTTTATCCCCTAGAAATTGTCGTTATAGGAAATTCACCTCTCGTATTATAATCCATCAGGCGTAGAATATATGATAATTTAAGTATTTCGAGAATGATATTACAATTTATATTCATGTATGCATCACGACTATCTTTGTCATGACATTAGCTCTTATCACTTTCGACTAAATTGCTACATCATGAGATGTTAAGTGCTAGCAAATAGGGTTTTATAACAAGGATGCTTCACAAAGGTTGTCACACTATAAACCGGAGTGATATGCGATGAACTTATCAAAGATAGAAAGTCCTATGCTGCATTGTATGAGTACATGAGCAGATCGGCATTAGCCATTTTTTTTAGCGCAAAAGCTAATTAGGTATTATGCTAAGAACATCACCATCTGTTAACGAGTATTTCAGAATTATTTTACTTTCACTTGGATTGGAGGTGACGAAGCAAAAAACATGATCTGGCAGAAATAAGTAACTGCATTAGCATAATGAATCAAGCACAAACACACACACGCACACACACGCAAAGACACACACACGCGCGCGCGCGCGCGCACACACACACACACACGCACACACATACTCTCTCTCTCTCTCTCTCTCTCTCACACACACAACTAAATGAATGTGTAATTTGAATATATGCACATACTTCAATCTGAGTCTTTCGCAGAAATCCTTGCATCTATATTAAACAACAGAAAATTATTCCAAAGATGATGTATAAAGAAACCAAACACCTATACAGTCAGTCGCAGATTGACACGAAAATCTGTACACAGCTTCTTTTCTCATGGTTGAATGGCGCACCGAAATGTCGCTTAGAAAAATCTGCCGATGAGGATGCTGCTGCTGCTAATGCTGCTGCTGCTGATTTCGATGATGGTGATTATGCGGAAATCGGATATTGTAGCGCGATGACCTGACCAGATACAGGAGACTGGATATTGTTGTGCGATCACCTGACTAGTTATAGGAAACCGGAGATTTTAGTGCGATCACCTGACCAGGCATCGGAATAACAATGAAAGAAAATGCATGATAATCGACATAGGACGCCCCGGTGACAGCAGGAACAAAGTAAAAGAAGAAAAAATAAACAACTATGACTTTTTGAAGTGGGAAATACGAAAGTTGTGGTTAATGAGAAGAGTAGACATGAAACCAATAGTAATTGGTGTAGTAGCAAGTATCAGTATTCAGCTACCAACATGGTTAAAAGATACTAGAGCAAGTGTGAAAGAAGAACATCTCAAAAAAATTAGCATTGTTTGGAACAGCGAGAATTCTAGGCAGGGTTTTTGACGCATGACCAGTAAACAAATGTCATCTTAGTCTGCTGGTTGTGGACAGCTGACACTTTCCATCCTACCCAGCAAAATAAGCTGTGAATTTTCATCGCATATTATTGTTCATTACCACTTCAAAATAGCTGTTCCATCGGAACCAGCGTTACTAACATTTTAAACCCACATGGACACTTCAGCCAACTGACTGGTAGATACAACCTGCACCTGTGATATATTGCAAGCCGGGAAGCGAACCACTACCATCTTCCAGCGACAGGACCATCATACCTTACGATTTCGAGTTGTTTATGTTCATCCTTGGTGATGGGTAAACGTCTGCTAAAAATAGCAGTAATTCGTTCCAGCTAGCAACATATAGAAAAATAAGTGACAACCAGTCACTGATCTGGCAACAAGCAAATTAGTTACTCTGGGTATAGGGCCAACATTTCTCGGAAGCGGCTAAGTCAATTGCATCGACTCTGGTGCTTAGCTGGCACTTATTTTAGGAAATTCCTCTAAGTAATTTATCCGGCATGTTCACAATTCCGTTAGCTCATCGCCTTAGGCTGGATGTGATAACGAGGTGTTGTGGAGAAATATTCGTGCGGGTAAAAACTATCAGCATATAAAATAGATCTATTTAGGTAAATTTATTTATAGAGGTTTATAATAGTATGAAATAGAATTATAATTAAGGGCACAGAGGTTTCTGTGACTATATGCTTAACATAGACACTAAATCCGTCCAACCACATCACTTTAAGATTTACATATGTTGAAAGCGAGGAAGGAGACTGGCAGAAAATCATAAAACAATTCAGGTTGGTTTGAACTGACCAATTTCTGGATTGGAAAGGAAATTGAGCACAGAGACAATTGACAAATATTCGAGCAACAATGTAATCCGATCAGGTGTATTACTGTACTTCGCAATTCATATTTGTTGAGCATTGTTATATGATATATGGATTACTGTGGATAAAGCAACATCACACATGAACGTGACTACGTAGTTAAATACACGGTCCTTTATATGCACACTCATCCACACTAAGAAATGATGAGCTCGTTCAAAATAGCGCAGAGTTGCCTGCAAAAATCTTTATTGTAAACAGCGACATAGATCGAAACGAAAATACCGTCTTCTAAAACGTTTTCTCCAACAAAACGTTTGTAGTTTATACAGATACCGAAACGTTTTACAAAGTGGGTTGAAACGCCTTGTATTTTGAATAAGCTTCACTTAGTCTCTTTTTTGATTGCATCACAGGAAATACTTTCTACCAACATTTGACATGCTAACAACAAAGATTTTGTAATTGTCGATGTCACAGGGTGGCTTAGTTATTTACATGTATCTTTAAATTTTTTCTAGAAAGTAACTCGCTCTTGTAGCCATCGACAATATTAAATATTTTTAGATGTGAACACCATCATAGTAGTCACACAGCACTTAACTGGAAAACTCCATTTAAAGTGCTGCGTCTCAATTCGTTTTTATTCGTACCTGTTAACACATGCATTTGAAGAAAATGCAGTAAAAAATACGTTCATTTGTATGGATATTATATGTGTTTACCAATAGAACATAAAATGAACGGAAGCATAATGTCAGAAAACATATACAAATGCACGCCTTAGCTATGCAGAAGAAAAGATTATATAAAGTTGTGTGCATATAGTGCATATATATATATATATATATATATATATATGCATACACACACCCATATATATATGTATATGGGTGTGTGTGTGTGTATGCATAATGTGTAATGTATATACACTTATATATATATAAATATGAAAGTAAATATATACATATATATACGCTTGTATAACTTATTTCGTATCCCAAAAACAGGTACAGATTATAAACAATGAAAAGCCGTACGTAGAGCGTCACACACACACACGTACACACACACACGCACACAAACAGGCAGCGAATATACATGCATACATATACATATATATATATATATATATATATATATATATATATATATATATATGTGTGTGTGTGTATATATATATATATATGTATATGTATATGTATATATATATATATATATATATATATATATATATATATATATTATATATATATATATATATATATATACATACATACATACATGCTAACAGAAATACTCAGCGTTGCCCGTGTCAAAGAAAATGATGAAATTTAAAGGCGTTGCCTAGATTACACAGATCCCAACTGCTAATAGCTGGGATACCAACTGTCTACGTAACTCTGCCATCCATGCCGTCATGGAACATAGATGTTAAGTGAAATGTGTAAAGGAAGTTTTCAGCTCATATGTTTCTAAATTAAATACACGCTTGTATAACTTATTTCGTAACCAAAAAACAGGTACAGATTATAAACAATGAAAGGATGTGCGTAGAGGAGACACACACACACACACACACACACACACCACACACACACACACACACACACAAACACACACACACATACACACACACACGCACACAAACAGGCAGCGAATATATCGCGTTATTGCTTCACTTTGGTACACACGAATGTCAGTCGAAAAGTGAAAGTGTAATAGTAATACTTCAACACTCACAGGTTTTGCACCTCTGAATATGACATGGACTTACGATACATGTAATCGTTTCTTCATATGCTGTATTTTATGTCTTGCCATGTTAATCACTGTGAATGTAGAGGTTCTTTTAGTCTCCAACTCTAGAACATCCAACATACAACTGGCCATGCGAGAAGCAAGGTTGAAGGAGGTTAAGTCCCACCACCTTTAGAAATTGACCTTGTGCTTTGTTGACAGAAATTGCAAAGCTATGTTTGACAGGGAACTGCAGTCTCTTGAGCTGAAAGGGGAGATCATTTGAGATGGGAGGTATACTTGGAATGAAGACACTCTGACCCATCATGTTTCTCAGCTGCATCATCTTCCAGAAGACCTCTGAGATGGCAAGCCTTGCAATATGTTTGACATACTGTGTTGTCCACCTTACGTGAGGCTGTAAACGATGTGAGTCCCTTGACATGGTGTAATAGAAGCCTTAGATAGTAGTACTCTGAGTAGTTGGGATGGACAACATAGACTCTGCTAAGAGTTCTGATTTCTTGATTCCCGGACGATGTGTGGGTCTCCAAGTGCACATCATATCCATTTCTTTTAGTACCAGGTATAGAATCGTGGAACTTTATTGTATAGCAGTCTTGTTGCAAATTCATCATCTTGACAGAGCTTGAAGAATGCTGTATGGTATCTTTGGGAGCTTCCATTTGTAGTTGGACTGTGTCTGTCATTCTGCTCTCTCAGAGAGGGAGGACAATATCACGCTTGTCATGTTTCCCAACCAAAGCACAGCTATTACATTTGATGTTGGCGCATTAAACCCCCGTCCATGTTAAGCAGATGTCTTCTTGTGTGATCTTATAACTAACTTGTAATCCATGGAGTCAGGTGGAATTGTTTCAAAAACAGTCGTGAAGCTACTGACCAGGTTGCTGTTGTTGTTATTCAGCATCTTTGGCAGAGAAACTACAATGTTCATCCTGATGCCGGAATTGTTCTTCTATCTCTCTTGCCTTTCTTGTTGAGAATCACCCATAAAATATATTTGAAGGAATCTTCGTGATTCATTTGACAGAGGTAGTAGAGAGACAGTATGATGATAAATTTTACCTTGGGCCTTGAAAGTTTGTATGAATCCTGGCTCAGTTATATCACTTGTGGTTCCAAAAGGGGTCATCTGTAGTGCAGCATTGTATTGTCTAATTTCGTTTTGGAAGTGCTTGGAATCTTGGTCAGTTGATAACAACAATTTCTTCAACGGCTCTGGAGGTCGGGATATTGCAGATAGTTTAACCTTTCCAACACTGCAGCACAGTCCAGGTGTCTCCAGCGACTACTTTCCTTTACAATGTATGCACTCTTTGATTATTGCACCAATGGAAACGCTAGTGTTATCTGCATAATGATCTGCTGGATCATAATTGAAAGCTGCTTCATAGAAGTTGCTTCTCTGTGCTATTGCAACTGCTCTTCGTTCTGTTCATCACTTTGAGGTACTCTGACTCTTGTACTGTACAGATTGTTCGTTTCTTGACATGCTTCCCTTTCTGCAGCTATCTCTCTCTTTCCCTGGACAGAGATATTCTTTTGAGTGTACTTGATATTGGAGACAAATTGGCATAACTACAGATTTTTGCCCCGCCCGACTTTGAATAATCATAACTTTCCGAAAATTGATATTTTTAATTCACTACAAATACACCTCAGACCATGTAGATTGCGAGGACATAGGAATTTTACGGGAAAACAAATGGGGTTACTGTTTCCCACTCGGGGGTGTTTCGGAACAAGTCGTACATATCTGTGTCATTTTCACCTGGGTGGGGAACATTTCTCAAAAATAACTTCCAATTGTTTTCCCCAAAAGTTCCTGTGTCCTCAGAATCTACATAGTTCGAGGTATATTTGTAGAGACTTTCATAAAAAATATCCATTTCTTAAATTCTGAACTGGACTTTCAGAAATTCCCCAACCTACCATTTCCTAAAACACATTCCTGCACTAGATTTTGTATATTCAGGATCTACATAATATAACACATATTCGTAGAAAAAAATTTATGAAAATTTATCCATTTTCCTGAAAGTTATAATCATCCAAATAGGGTGAAAGGAATCTGTAGCTATGCCGACAAAATTTGACAGTTTCCTTCTAGGCACGTCTATATATGTATACAGAAATACACGAGTAAAGAATGAAAATAACTTGGTAATGGAAATTGTTTCTTAATACGACGGGCACAAATTACTTTTTAAAATATTTAGCGGAAAAGGAAGTATTGTACGGGTTGAAGCGAAATGTGTCACTTAATGAACGAGCCTGTATCGAAGGAACGAAAAAGAAACCGTCAACAAAGGAAAAACATATAACCGTACAGATTCAAGTGAAATTCATGAAGATGCTTCTGAGAGTAAATTAAGAAATTATCTACATCGGTTATTGTGAAATTCTTTCTGCCTGTAATTTGCCGTTCTTTGATTGAAAACTTAAGCATTACAGTGAAAAGAATAACATGGAAGATACACAATGGCATATGGAAATTAGAAGTGTAAAGAATAGCGTCTGAAAAATGAAAGTGAAAACAAGAGATCTAGATAGAGATTTAGAGAGATATGTTACGCAGAGATATAGATACAAAAAGATGGATAGAGACATATAATTAAGAGATATATTACGTCAATGACGCTAGGAAATCAGAAGTAAATATTGAAAAAAATTTCAAAGACGTGAATGCAAGGTAAAAAGCAATGTTTCTTATTTTTAATAATTTTTAATGGAAAAACAATCAATTGAACACCCTTATATTTGTCCAAGGTCAAATTAATCATGCAACACAAGCATGTAAGCAATTAGTGAAAACGTTTTCGCGTGAAAAGTGAATACACACACATCTCTATTTTATATGTTGTTGTTATTATTATTATTATTATTATTATTATTAATATTATTATTATTATTATTATTTATTAGAATACACACACACACATATATATGTATAAGCATATGTGTACAACAAATTTCCACGAATATTGAAGAACAACATGAAAATATACATTCATACAAATAGACATGCATACATACATATTATAATATGGTACATGTATTATAATACATCTAAATATATATATATATATATATATATATATATATATATATAATATATATTGTGTGTTGTGTGTATATGTATATATCTATAAGACTGTGTTCTGTCCTAGGGGAACATTTGTTTATGCATTTTTAATATATATATATGCGTTTGTGTGTAGCAAAATAGTGTAAATTGTCGAGAGTTAGGGCGTACCCGATATCTGAAAGCGATATTTTGCGACTAGATATGTTATTCTGTACCGGGTTGATCTCAAAATCTATGCACGCCATAACACTACTTTATATATACATAGCACACTTTGCACACATCTATCTATCATCTATCTATTATCTATCTATCTATCTATCTATCTATCTATCTTCTATCTATCTATCTATCTATTTCTATCTATCTATCTATCTATCATCTATCCTATCTAGATATATATCTATATATATATTATATATATAATATATATATCTATATATATATAGTTATATATATAATATATATATTATATATATATATATATTATATATATATATATATATATAATATGTATGCACAATGGAGTCAGTATGCAAGTTCATACGCGTATATATCAACAGTCATGCATAATACCCACGAATATTTAACACATGCATGTATGTGTGTCGGCATCCTTATGTTTACGAGCAATATTACCTGATCAATTTTGTATGAATTGCTTTAATTCTTCCTAACAATGTTTTCCTTTTGTTTTAATTTAACTTTCACTTTCATTGCCTACATTGGTAGCACTACCAACACTGCAATAATAGGATTTTACATATATCATGACTTCGACTAGTATGCGCTAATATACGTACCTCTTTCCACACCTGACATCTTCATCACAGCTCATTCGCAGCGGCCATCATATTTGTCTACACACATATACAGACACGGACATATGCAACAGAGTTAAACTCACATATCTGTATATGCATATATGTATATGTATAAACACACAAACACACACACACACACCCACATATATATATAACATATATTTAGAGTGCGCGCGCGCAATTTCGGCCGTATGAGTCCATATTTGTTTCTATGTTGTCCTTTTCCTTATTCGCACTACATTTATTTCGTTCTTCTGTATTATATTTATGTAACAAATACGAATATATATTAAAATATAAATATGTTTCATGTACATAAAAATGTTTATACACATATATATATATATATATATGAATACACACGCAACAAATATATATATTATATATAATATATATATTATATATCTTTGAAATGTTTTTTTTATATACTTTTCTAAGAAGATATATACGTGTTCTGCATATTTAAAGCAATCTCGACACATATATTATGATCATGAATTTACCCTTGCATTTACATTTTCTTTCTGTGCATGTAATGGAGTCTCATCACTATATGCATACGAACAAATTTGCGCACATGTGTAGGTCAAACTTGCACAGACAAAAATAGGTATATATGTTCAGGCAGAGCCGTGGCTGTGACTTTGCTTCTTAAGCAAGCGGCTTGGGAGTCAGTCTCACTGAGGTTCCGCTTAGACAAGCATCTTCTCTTATAGCACCAAGCTCCACCAAGCTCAACAAATTGAAATTAAAAATATATCTGGTGCCTCAACTTAAGTCCCTAATCATCTAAATCTCTCTTTCTCACTATATACATATATATATGATATATATATATATATATATATATATATATATATATATATATATATATTATATATATATATATATATATATAGGCGCACTCCGTCGGTTACGATGATGGGGTCCTGATACGATCAACGGAAGAGCCTCCTTGTGAAATTAGCGTGCATATGACTGAGCAATAAGCAGCGTGACACAGAGTGTGACAGGGACGGCCCTTTTAAATACAGTTACAATTCATTTTTGCCAGCTGAGTGGATTGGAGCAACGGGAAATAAAGTGTCTTGCTCAAGGACACAACGCGTCGCCGGGAATCAAACTCATGACCTTACTATTGTGAGCCGAATGCCCTAACCAATAATCCACGCGCCTTCACACACACACACATATATGTATACACACATATATACATATATATACAAGAACACACACTCCTATATGTATACATATATATATATATATATATATATATAATATATATATATATATTATATATATATGCGTGTGTGAGTATAAAAAATAATAAACTTGTATATATTATCAAATATATACCCTCAAATATAATCGTTTATTTACACATATGTTTACAATTAGATACACACCCACAAGCACACACATGCACATACACACACACACACACACACACACACATATATATATATATATATATATATATATATATGTGCGTGTGTGTATGTGTGTGTGTGTGGGTGTTGTGTGTGTGTGTGTGTGTCCATATATTCTAACGTAAATAACCTGTGGTCTGCTTTTTATATCTAATTGTTTCTCTGCATTTACTTGAACTTCGCGAAAGTAATTTTGACATACTTATTGATCGATTGTTACATTGTTATAATAACCTGATGGCATCGTAAAACTGATGACATCTCAAACTAATATATCTGAATTCACCTGTACTGAGACAGTTTCTAGATTACTTTCGTTGATGTTTCATTTTTGAATGTAGACATAAAAGATTAACCATGATATACTTCCATATATCCCTGATTCATGTGTAATATTTGATTTCATCTTGTTTCCATTTATGATAGAGTCTAGAAAAAAAAAAATTATTTGTGTTATGCAGCATTCAAGAAGAGATAATGGCTGTTCATGCTATATAGATGACAGTCCATGATTACGAGATTTAGGTACTCTTGATAAGCACAAGATAAACGACTTCGACATGAACTTCTCAGGTCATCGGGCCTAACAAGCCATTAATTCTCTACCATATAATTTTTAGGCTTGTCATCTTGTATACTACAATCACACTTGACAGATCGTGCGTTCAGATACACTGTGGGTATTTCTATATATTTCTATATATGGTAGCGGAACAAAATTATGCATTGAGTAAAAACGTGTATTTTGAAAACTGTGTCAGTGAAAGCGTATTCTAGAGAAGACTAAACTTCAGAGGTCGTAAATTCTAGTTAACATTCATGTGTAAGTAAAAAATGTTTCGAGTTAATTTGTATTTTCGTTTAAGCAGTATAGTTTAAGAATGATTTGTACATACCTACATACATACATACATATTCATACAAACGTGCACACACAAATACAGAAATGCATACATACATATGCACCTGCATACTTCCGTTTCACTTTAGTTTTCTCCCCGAAGCCAGTAGCAAAGTTTTCTGGAAAATTAGCAAATATTGTATAGTAGTTAGTTTATAACTTAACTAGATTCAATTGGGGGATTTAGAAAATAAAATGAACTTATGTATATATATATGTGGTGTGTATATATATAATATATATATATATATATATACAGATTGATAGATAGTTAGATGAATTGATAGAAAGAGAGCCAGAGAAACAGATGATATATATATATATGTATATGTATATATACACATAAACATAAATATATATATATATATATATATAAATATATATATAAGTGTATAAATATTTACACACACACACATACACACGCACACATACACACACACTCATATATATATATCTGCTTATATAAGATCATAATTTGTGAAACGGCTGGTTATTTAATATTTCTTATGAATATATTATTTATTTGCCCTATTGTATAAGCAAATTAACTGTGTTCAACTTTTCAGTTTGCAGACATGATGTAAGATCGCTTAAAACCGACTCGTCGGCGCTAGTTTCATTCCACATTCAATTACTTTTAATGTATTTTGGAAAAGAATGAACATTACAAAATCTCAATTTGTTTCTCTAATTATATCGACCTTTTATGTCTCGTGAAATAGAATGCAACATTCAGACTGCAGGCGTCTTTCTTCCTGCGTACTTATGTATGCGATTTAATGTGATTTTGTGTACGTGCGATTTCCCGTCGACATTTGAATGGAATGTGAGATTTAATGAAAAAGAAAATCAATTAGCGTCAAAGCAAAACGACAGTAACAAAAAGCACCTCATAAAAAGTACAAATAAGTTTACAAGGAGAAAATAACTTACACAGATGAATATAAAAAAGCAAAATATTATATAAACTCTTAGAAAGGGACTAAAATACAATAACAATCTAATTTGTACAAACATTAATACTCCTATGAATGATTAGTAAGAAATGACTTTTCAATGTTTGTATATCATTTACGAATTGATATGAAAACTGGACTACAGAAATATAACTAACACTTATAAGTATAAAATTAATGCCTACATCAACGACTCAGTTAAATCTAAGGTGAGGATATGATAAATCTATATCATAAAAAAAAAAGACTCCGCCGGTTACGACGACGAGGGTCCCAGCTGATACGATCAACGGAACAGCTTGCTCGTGAAATTAACGTGCAAATGGCTGAGCATTCCACAGACACGTGTACCTTAACGTAGTTCTCGGGGATAATCAGCGTGACACAGAGTGTGACAAGGCTGACTCTTGAAATACAAGTACAACTCATTTTTGCCAGCTGAGTGGACTGGAGGAGCAACGTGAAATAAAGTGTCTTGCTCAAGGACACAACGCGTCGCCGGGAATCGAACTCACAACCTTACGATCATGTGAGCCGAATGCCCTAAACACTAAGCCACGCGCCCTCACAAATCTATATCATAATTATACGAGTATGATCAATAAATCTAAAATCAACCAATTTGATACATTACACGCAGCCATCATACGAAAGATTTATAGCGAAAACATTTAAATAAATTATAAGACAAATAACATTGTATGTAGCAACATCAACAACGTCCAGGACAGCCCATTTAATTGTCATTGTCTCCTCAAGTCTCAGCGAGCAGAGTAAAATAACAGTATATAATAGGACCAGAGAGAATTTGCGATATAAAATCCAAGGAACATTATTGTGTTTGTTATACCTGGAGCATCTTCGAGCGTAGTGCTGCTCGATCATCCTTGAAGTATATGTAAGTAATAAAAAAAAACTATATGATGTTAATATTTATACTGCCGCTTCATTAACAGAAGGCAATAAGGGTCGTGATCTGAAAAGGGCACAAAACAGAACATAGGACAAATATATCAAAGAAAGTTCATTCTACATAAACTAACTATGCATTCGTGACATAAATATGCATGTCAGTGTGCAGGTAGAGTGTGATTAATGAGGTCCTCATTAGTTAAATGTTCAACGTATTCACTTTAGAATATTGACAGCAAACTTAAAGGTCGCCGAAAGTATGTAATAATCATATACACCCCCACCCCCCCAGAAAGACCGAGAAGCTCCCAACCTAATTTTCTCTGAACATTGCACCATACTTTTTCTTCTGTACTTCCACTTTAGTCAGAAGTTGTACTTATTGATAGCACTTTCCATGGAACATAAATCTTCCTCGCACAAATACACAAGCACAAGCACACATACACATACACAGTGTCTCTCTCACACACACACGTCTAAGTACATATTTGATAAGAAGACAGCTGATTTGCAGAAGAGAAAGATTTGAGTCCCTTGACTGACCGCATTGCTGTTTTCTATCAGCTCTATTGAGAAGACGTAACCTCCTTCATTATGTAATGAAAAACACAGATTATTTGTTTATAAATAATTCATGAATTATACTAGCAACATTGTAGATAGCCTGACTTTCATATTTGTGCATTTGACAGCTCGTAATTAATCGAAGATTATCGATTTATTCGCAACATGCCCCATATTAGAATTAAAATGTGTCAAAATATTAGAATGCTTCAATGCGAGTTGGATGAAACGAAATATGTAAACAAATATTCCTATGCTTCTAATGTGCACAAAGTCGTGTTCTGATTGATAAATCCACGCTCCTCAGAGAGACTTTCAATGTTTCCTATCACAACCAACAGCATAGAAAAAGAAGGGAGCATTCCAATCCTATTTATTTATTTATTTATCTAAGACTTAATTTCACTTGTTGAACGTTGTAACATATTTAATTTTTATTTTGATATAAGTTAGGAGTCTTCAGCTGTAGAAGATAGATTGGAATTTTTTTTATTAAAACACTGAAGCTTAGATTTTGTCTCCCGACTCGTGTTTCAGTAGAATATGAGTTGTAAATCTTATTTAAAAAGAAAGCACACAGTAACACATAGACACACGTATATAAACATGTGTATATATATGTATACACATGTCAATATTTATGCATGCGCGAACTGGCAGGAACGTTAGCTCGCCGGGCGAAATGCGTAGCCGTATTTCGTCTGCCGGTACGTTCTGAGTTCGACTTTGCCTTTCATCCTTTCGGGGTCGATAAATGAAATACCAGTTACGCACTGGGGTCGATGTGATCGACTTAATCCGTTTGTCTGTCCTTGTTTGTCCCTTCTATGTTTAACCCCTTGTGGGTAATAAAGAAACAAATATTCATGGATGCGCTCATATTATTACATAGGTATATATATATATGAGTATGTACATATACTGAAACTTATATGCGTATATATATGTACGTTTTATAGATATATACATATATATACATATGTATATGTAAACATATATACATATATTACATATATACATATATATATATATATATATATATATATATATATATATATACATATATTGCATATATACATATATATATTATATATATAATATATATATAGATAGAGAGAGAGAGAGAGAGAGAGAGAGAGAGCCAAACAGACATACAGACAAACACATATATGCGTGTATGCGGGCGTGTGGTTGTATCTATAAATTAGACGCCGATGGACACGATAATACGGTCTGAGAAATGTAAGTGCTGTACATCGTGTTAGAAATTAATTGTATCCATAAAGAATGAATAAAAGGTATGAATAAGAGGTATGAACGAAAATAAGAATTCTGAAACGCAACATCGCAAGACGGTGTGCATATTCATCTAACATTGACTTTCCATCTTTTCTAGATATTTCTGACACCATACTCTTCTTCAAGTACCTTAGCGAGTTTCATGTATATAATGAAACCTTACTGTAAATAGAAAATGACCACGAAGTAATGGTTAGAAAGTGATCGTTCCCATCAAATGGGATGATGTAATCGTGTTTATATAGCAAGTAAAATGTATTTTCTTCCAGAAAATCTAGATTGATCTACTTCGAAATACTTTAAGTTAGAATACTGAAAATACTAATGACATTATATAAGGTTACTAAAGTATCATAAACGGAACATTTAATCGTAACATGTATTCAGTGAGTGTGGTCTACAAGCGATTAAGTGGAAAATTTGGATATCGAATATACATATATTAAAGAAAATATGTCTAACCTCCGATAATACGGCCAAATAGCAATGACAAGAATAGAGAAGTGACATATAGGAATTTGTATCATTACCAAGAGGATGCCGATAATGATGATGTTACTGCTTCTGATGCTGTTGCTGCTGTTTCAGCTGCTGTTGCTATTGTTGCCACTGGTTGTGGTGGTGGTGCTGGTGCTGATGATGTTTATGATAACGACGATTATGAAGATGGCGATGATGTCGACGAAGACGATGCTGATAATGATGATGATGATGGTGACGATTTGAAAGCAAGAGGCGATTATTGTAACGATCAAGTTCGTCTTAATTGTTCTCACAAATAATCTGTCTCGGTCGTAAATATAATTACCGTAATCGCAATAGTGACTTTTGTTAATGATGATGCTGGTTTCAATATTAATGATAATGTCTATAACCATGATGACGACGATGACGATAATGAAAACCATCTTGATGATGGTCGAGTTATTGATGATTGCCATATTAGCGATTGTGCTGGTGAAGACGACGAAGATATGAGGATCATTCTTGATAGTAATCATACAGTTGATTATTATCATGTTCATCAGGATGACGATGGAGCAGGTGATATAGGACTTCACAACCATCAACACCACCACCTCAAGCACTAAAAGTGGTGGTGGAGTAAATCAACTGTCTCACTATAAACGGTTTTTGTTATAAGATAAGGATGATGTTGATGATGACGATAGGAAATCTGATTTTATGTAGAACAATTATGTATCATTAATGCTAAAAATTGATAAGAAATATAACGGATTGATCCATAAAGATTCGAAGAATGGGAAAGAATGACAGTAACGGGAACTTCATGTTCATTTTCCAGTACTGACAACAGCACTAGCTGCATAATTTTCTCGCCCACGCAAAACGTAAACACATACGTACACATAAATGGGACCACATATATAGACACATACATGCCCCCTCTACGAAAAATATACATTCACACACAAACGTGCATGCTAACATTCTCCAACAAACACGCACTCACTTGCCTGAAAAAGGAAAATGCTGATGTAAAAGAGTTCATGATAATTAATGCTGTTGAATGTATTCTTCATTATATGACATTATTCATCTCATTCATCAGTTCCTTCTAAGCTTAAAAGCCATTGCAAGAAAGATTTAAGAAAACATTGGAATAAAAAAAAGGCAAAAGTAAAACAAAAGAAAAGAAAATTAATACCATATATTCAAAAGGATCTGCTTAAACTTTCGGCAAATCTCGTTGGCAATGGTTTCTTTATATTCAATGTTCAGCTATGCAAAGTAGAAAAGCATGTCATATATATATATATATATATATATATATATATATATATATATATATATATATATATATATATATATATATATAATTAGGAGGGACAAAGAAGAGTGCCTTATAATCGACGTGGCAGTGCCATGATCAATACATTATAATTAAAAAAGAGAAAAGATTGTTAAATATGGGAACCTGAAAATCGAGATCGCCAAGATGTGGCAGCTACTAAAGTCAAATATAAAGATTGTCATCGGAGCATTGGGTTCAATAACATCCAATTTGAAGAAACATCAGTAAACATTAGAAATACGCCACAATCTAGGGGCATTGCAAATATCGGCATTACTTGGAACTGCACGAATACTTGGAACTGCACGCTTATAAAATAGTAACAATTATGAAGACGGAAAGATTTTAAGGGAATATAATCAATGATCCTTATATATTTTAGGCAAAATGGCACATCACCAGAAACAGACAGTCAAGAGATATTAGTCTATTTAGGTACTGGTCATAGGGCCGGTGTCTAAATACGTGGGCCTATGTACTAAAAATATATAAAGTCTATGTAATATATATCTTCTTCGTAAGAAGCTTTCAGTTTTTACTGTTTTCACAATAGGACCTCTTTAATGCATCAAGCAACATATAAAGCTCTTCTTATTCAGAGTTGTTTTTTTCGGATAAATGCATTTTACAAGAATTATAAAATTTAACCAAATAACTTAAATTAATTCTAACATTTTAAGTGACGAATAAGCAAACTCTCTATATATAAAACTGAGAATGTGTGTGTGTGTGTCTGTCTGTCTGTGTGTTTCCCTAAAACTTGAGAACCACGCAACCAATTTCATTCAAATTTTATACATGTCTTACTTAGGGTCCATGTAGTGTCATGGGCAAAAAGAAATGTTTAACTTCTTGCCTAGAGCGAGCCCACAGCAATATCATATCTTCTCGACTATTTCAGTATTAGGTGTTAAAAGTGAAACAGAAACATCTCTCTATTGTATGTATATGGATGTATATATATATATATTACAAAATATAAATTTATATCTTGAGATCGTTAGTGACAACAACGCTCAAAATATATAACAGACTCGAATAGTAGTGCTCAAATGAGCTGTATACACATGTTAAACCCGAGGGGAGGCAATGCAAGCAGCAACTACAAGAGCACTACAAAATCAACAGAAAGATCAAACACATACATATATTCATATATTCATTTATATCTACAGAACAGGCATAACGCCTGACGTTTAGAAATATATAGTAATATATAAATATATAAACCTCATATAAAAATATATTGTACGCATAACATCCACTTACGTTCCATAAGAAATTGAGAAATTATAATTGCAATAAAACTTAGAGGTAATAATAACAATCGAATTAAATATAGTAAATATAGTAAATAGTAATTAAAATAAAACTAAAGTATGGTAATTAAATCGTAATATAACAATTAAAAGAAAATTAGCAATTAGTATAAAATGTATCAAGGACTTGAACTCGAATATGTGGCTTTGCATGAATGGGAGAAATTAAAAGATGAAAAATTTAATTGAGTGCAGAAGTGAATTAGTCCAGATGGAGCTGTGCGCATACCATTTACTATAGCTGCTAGATTGGATTATATGCTTATAAAGTAGCATTCAGTATCTATGGGATTTTTGGGAGTACGTAATGTCTGGTCTTTCGCATGTATCCGGTATGCAATTGAGCATTTGTTTCCGCGTACTATGTGTTGTGTGTAAAAAACATCCTGACGAGAAGAGTGTCAATTTTAAATATATATGTTTCATATTAATTGGTGCATCTCCGAACTTTTATGATGAACTTTTATGTATTTTTGTAAATTTGTATATTTATCTTCTACGTATTTTTCTCTGGAATTTTAATTCGTCTTTTTAATATGTCATTGTATGTTTTATTACCCCAAATTTTTGATTTAACAAATTTATGCCAATCTAGCACTATAACCCGACAACGTCGGGTCATAATGCTAGTAAAATCTAAAATTCTCGGACGATTTAATATTGCTCAAATTATTGACCTCCTAAATTTCCAGTTCTTTCCATAAAGTTAAAGGGAGCTGGCGTCATTGTAACGCAGGCCAATGGTCTTTATTCATAATAGAAAACAAACGTACACACACTACAAAACACACACACACGGAGTACAGAGATAAATATAAAAGGAATTTATGAGTTATGAGCTCCTAAACAAATATCTTATACACATAGTCAGTTCTCTTTTATACATGAAGAAACATTCGTACTTCTATAGCTGTTTCTATTTTCAAATACACGATCATGTTTGAAGTCTCCTTTGTTATTTGATGTTTGTATGTATTGCAAAAAAATAATGTAACATACTGACGCCACTATGACAAATAAATGTGAAAATGGAGAATACATACGCTCACAGTCTTACAGTAACGCGCGCAAATACACACAAAAACACAAACACTCATGCACGCACGCACGCGAACACACACGCGCGAGAGCAGAACTAAAACGTATTTGTAATTGCTTGAGCGTTACAATGGTGGATGTCTTAGTAAAAACAACGACTTTATGAAGACAGAAAAGTAGTTTCTTCACTTTTGCTTCAACATCTCCGCCAGAGACTAAAACCTATTGAAACATCAAACTCGATAAAATGTCTCTCATTCAATATTTTGTTTATCATCCTATACTTTTATGTTGGCGGCTTTTTAATGAGGCTGGTTGGTTGGTTATATATATATGTGTATACGTAACTATATATATATATATATATATATATATATATTATATATAATATATATATATATATATATATTATATATATATATATATATATATATATATATATCTGAGTGTGTGTGTAGTATATATGTATATATGTATATATATATAATATATATATATATATGAGTGTGTGTGTAATGTATATATGTATATATATATATTATATATATATATATTTGTATGTATATATATATGTATGTATGTATATATATATATGTATATATATGTATATATATATATTTATGTATATATATTTATATATATGTATATATAATATATATAATATATATATATATATATGCATATATATATGTATATGTATGTATATATATGTATAAATATGTATTATATGTATGTATATTATGTATATATAAGTATGAATATATATATGTATATATATATAGTGTGTATATATAATATATATATATATTATATATATATATATATATATATATATATATATATACACGTGCAACTATGTATATGTGCGCGTTTGCATGAAGGATAAGTATATAGTATACGTATATAAATGCAATACAATAAAACATCACGCACGAGGCGAGATAATCAATAGACTATCGCAATGAAAACATTCATATGTATAGAAATACTGTCGTTGTTTATGAACAAGTAGAAATTATGAATGAGATAGTCACATGGGGATCTATCTCGCACAATTTATGCCACACGTTTTTTTTCTCTCCTTCGAACAGTGGTATTTTTGTTTCAATTTTTTTTCAAAAATAAGTCTATATTGCTTGACAAACAAAGGTTTCTGTCCTTTATTCTTTGATTCTTTGCTTTCATTTTCCCCTACGCCACCTACTTCTAAGTCTTCTCCTCAATTCTTCCAGCTCTGTTTCTCTCTCTGTCTCTCATTCTCTCTCCTCTTCCTTCTCTTATTCCTCTCCTTCCTCCTTTCTTCTAATACTAATTCTTTTGTCTTTATCTTTTCCCAACACTACTTCATTCGTTTCCGTGTTTCTCATGCATTTTGTTTTGTACGTTCGTCATATTTTCTTTTCCCTCTCCCTACAACTTTTTTTACATTATGGAGAGAAGAACGGAAATATTCGCCTTTCTCAATTCCTTGTTTCTAACTTTGTATAAGATCGAAAGATGTATGTTTCACCATTCATTATATTAATGATCTCAACAATATTTGTTTTCATCAGCTTCTAAACTGACACGCTATAATACGTTTTATCGCAGTATTTTCGTTTATGTATTTGTTTTGCAAGATTCTCGATGTGAAATCTTGCGTTGAAACAAATATTGTTATATTTCGAAATTGTCAATATTTCTATCTTATAAGCACACGCACTATATACTCGTTCTTCTCTTCAGCTTTATTATTGTTCTTATTTTAGTGCTGTATATCTGAAATCATTCGTGATATGTCTTTTAACCTCTTCAGCGATTCTCCATCATAGAGCTGAAGTGAGGAAAGAATATTGAGTGCGTATGCTTATTTAAAAAAAAAAAAGATATAGAAAAGAGAATGACCATCCCAAATTATAACAACATTGTATTTTCGTATGTCATTTGTCCACTATATTTTAAGAACTTCCAGAAACGAAACTGGGATAAATTATTAATAATCGTTTTAGGCTTTGGCACAAGTCCAGTAACTTCGACGGAAGGGGGAACTCGATTAATTAGAATATAAGATAGCAAGAAATGGTGCTAAACCTTTTTTTTCCGGCGAGGTGACGATTCTGCCAGCTCACCTAAATAGGTAAAGCACGAAAAGTAGAAATAAATAATGAAGGTCAAACATTAAGACGCATGATTTACCACTCAGCATTTTGCCCTGCGTGCTAACAGATCTGCCGGTTCACCGCCTTTTAATTGATTGATAATAAGTATGATTAAGTATAAGAATTAGAAATGGTTAAATATTATCGTCAATAAAATTTAGAACATATCTTTTAATTAGCTTATAGTTCTAGTTCATGGGCAAAGTTCCATACTATCTTAGAGCATAAAATAAACATCTTAATATAGAACACCCTCATTATTTACTAGGTTAGTAAAATCATGTTAGGTATTTATTATGCACAGTTATTGAGTCGGAATTGATTAAGTTTTGACATTTTTCATGATAGTCAACCATATTTATTTAATGAACAATCTATCAATTACAGTTCTATATTTAAGAGATGAGGAATTATGCACTTTATTTACATTAGTTTCATTTGACGGATATTTGTCCTCATCTTTGTTGTTAACACAGCGTTTCGGCTGATATATCCTCCAGCCTTCATCAGGTGTCTTTGGGAAATTTCGAACCTGAGTTCTCATTCCTAAGGTATTATTCAATGTTGTTATTATTATTATTATTATTATTATTATTATTATTATTAGTGAGTGAGACAGCAGTACATGCCAATAAAGTGACACTGGGGTAAAATATACGAAGCCCAGTATACCCATCATAACCACCCGTCTGATAAATGTACACTAGGCACATGCATCACCACCATGTGTACCGTTACATGGTAATCTCATATCAAGATAACCAGCACATGACCTTGCAGGTAGGGGCCCAGTTAGAATTTTCTTCTCACCGAGGAACCCATCCCGCTAAAAAGGTCCCTATATTAAGGTTGTTTAAGGATGTTGAACGAAACACCCATGTTTCCAGAATGAATTATTCAAACCTCAAATAATCCCTCTCAATACATGGCTATGATGCTCCCCCACTACTTCTGCTTGTGATCAGAGATTCACATGTCGTCAGCCACTAAGTGACATGCTCAACTGGTTATGGTCAAGAAACTGACAAGCAAATCTGTGATATTGAGCAGAATATTTCCTGTAGCCCAGCTTTTATACCAAGACAAAACAATGTTGTTTATTATTATTATTATTATTATTATTATTCAGGTCACTTCCTGGAATCGAACTCGGAATTCTGGGGTTAGTAGCCGCGCTTTTAGCCACGACGCCCGTGTTTTGCATTTACAATAAAATAAAGATATACAAATTGTAAAAATAATTTTAAAAAACCTATACAGTAGAGTATCGTTTCTACTTCGTGGATTTTTACCTATAGCGGAGTGGGGGTTGGAATGTATCACCAGCGATAGTCGAGGGATTACTGTAGAAACTTTTAATGTCAAGAGTCAATAGAAGTTGAGAGTGTCCTGGGGGAACGGAGAACGACTTAAACAGAAAGAAAGCATGACTGCTGTCGTGGATGAGAGAGAGAGAGAGAGAGAGCGGTGAGTGAGTGTGTGTGTGTATGTTGGAAGAGGTGTACAGATATCGTATGTTGATTAAAAGATAGCAGTCGGTGCTTTGCATAATTCTTTATTAGCTCTTTTGTTCGCTAAACGATCTCTTCAAGACAACTATTAATCATGATTTAGGTTTTAATGTTTGTCTTAAAAATCCCGTCAATGAATGAATTATCCAAAATTCTGACTGCTTCTTTTTCTCAATATATATATATATATATATATATATATATATATATATATATATATATATATATACATAAGTATATACATTTAAAAAATTCATACATACACACACATACATACATAAACACATACACACAGAAACACATATATAGTTATATAGATTGTTAAATAGGTAGATATGTAGGTGTGCATAACGTTATCGCAATATTTCGGGATATACCGGTATTTGTTTTTCTCTGTATTGAGTAATCACTGCTTTGCTCCAGTTTTCGGAGAGTAGAGTGAAAGAGAAAAGCGTACGATGCATGTCAGAAATTGATCGAAAGTTTTCCAGGAAATTGCATATATAGGTTAAGAAATATTGTAGATTAGTTTGTGCTCGCTTTCGGGTACCGTATGTCATAATTCTTTGCTACAATTCAGAGAAAAAAAAGTGCAGTTTTGGAAACATAACACGAAATCAGGCATTTGAATGTCATATTCCTATTAATGTTGTTGTATAAAACAGATTTGTAATTTGAAATTGACATCAATGATTTTAGTGTATTTGCTTCTGAATGTTATAGAGCATCAAATGCTCTTGTCGATCACACTTACTGAGAAATAGTCATCAGTGCCGTTGTCGTTGTTCTTTAAACCTCGCGACAAACATGATTGGAAACACCTAGGAACAAAAGCATTCCATCCTTAGACTTGTGTCAGTTTGTGTCAGTTTGTGTAGAGTAACTACGTTTACAATTTATCTGAATACATTTTAAGGATGCAGAATGCAAGTTGATTGGAAGATGGCTGCGTACTTTAGTGGCATGAGGACAACAGGCCTCCCTTAATGGCTCGTAAATTTCCCTAATTTATCGATGAGCTGAAGATTAAAGTACTGATAAACATCGAATGCCGCATTAGTTTATTTATACGATAATTTGAGAGAAAACTATTCAGCAAATGTTAGAAAATATGACACGAAGTTCTTGATATGTTTTCACTTTGTTTATAATAGTTCTGAATTCTAAATTACAAGCTCCTGTTTAAATGACTTCTAGATTTTTTTACTGAAATAATAATTTAAGATATTTCAAATGAAATTCATTTATCATAGGTTTAACTCCACTTGAGATAAAATAATCGAACGAATATTATCATTTCCACAGCATAGAATAATGTAATAACCTAACCCATTTATGAAATCAATCGCTTATTAATCTGATGAGAACTTCATTATCCTATTGACAATTATCTCATGTGAAATTCAATGGGATTCTCGGTGAATTTCTAGCATTAATCTCTCTCGTTATCACGATATTTAATGGCTTAAGCAACATACAAATGAGATGGAGAAGGGTTTATTGATTTTATACATTAGAACAGAAATGAAATACCAACAACTTTGAACAATTCAAGCAGTGATATGTCATACTGAAGCATCTGTTAACACTCGTCTATGAGTTCAAAACGTTAACATTCCGCCTTCATAATGTGTGTAAATAGACACCGTGTTTTAGTACTGAGCAATGCTATTTTATATTTATGACGATCAAAAAGTGTATATCCTAATCAAAAAATCACTGAAAATATGGACTCAGGTTCATATTACAGAATATTTCTCTGAAAGTTTTGGATCACAGTAAACTTATTGTCTAGTTTAAATATATGTGAATCATCATAGATTAAAGATCCACAGACGGTACCTAACTGAAATTCTATTCGACCATCTTACGAACGTTAAAAAGGAATGAGCAATCTATTCCTAGATAATTTTTATGTTTAGTCAGGAAGGAAGGTAAACTCCATAGTCTGTCACGGGGTCTTAAAAACTGGTGGGAGGGAGGGATATATCTTGAAACGAAAATCTGGCTCGAATGCTTTCAACGAAGTGGAATTGGCTAAAGTGCCCTACGGTACCATCTTGTGGTTTTACATCTGGTGACGAGTTAATTCTACCACCCAAGACGGTGGTGGTAAGCATTTGAATTCAGAATGCAAACATTCGAAAAATATCACAAAGCATCCACCTTCATTTAACTGATTTCAAAAGGATGAAAAGCTAATATAATCTCAGTGTGGGTTGAACTATGTGTGCAGGGTTTTCGAACAAACATTGTGAAGCAATTTTTTCCAAGCTCTAAGGACCTTGTTCTTCACCTTCTGAGAAGTAGACGTTATGTGTATAGGGGGAAATATTTTTTTATAAACTTGCTTGATCAGTGCTAACCCAAGTCTAAGAAACGATAGAAACACTCATAATTTGAGTTCAGTCGGTGTGGGTATATACACGTTGTGTGGAATTAGAATACGTTCGTTAAATTCAATTACATACTTATCATTACGAAACATTTCCTTGCCTAAATACTAGATATGAAATGAATAATTTGATTTCAGGCTTTGTTAAACAAAAATATAGAAATAAATGCCTCTAAAAAATTAAATATCGTGTTTTATAAATAAAAGCTGCAATATATTAAATCATGCTAATAATTTGATTTATATTTATTGTTTTTACGTCTTGTCTTGATGTCCAGCATAAAGGGGTCATCTATATAAAAAATTTCTACAAGCAAAATATTCAGCATATAAAAAATACTCCAGACGTAATTTTTTAGGACAGTCACTTTACTTCAGAAACCAACGAGTAATATTTTGCGTAGAGAATAACCGTTTTAGAAGAGCAACCGCGTCTCCGTTATCTAATATATTACCTTTGTAAATAATGAAGTCTATATTGGATTATGTAGACCGTGATATACAAACATACATGTTGGACGTTGTTCGAATCTTTTGATTATAGACATTTTGCAGTAGAAATGATCTTCGGCAAAATAATAAAAGTAACAGCAACACTAAAAAAAATAAAAAGAATCAACGTAATCAGTAGCATCTAAGCGCTAGAAGTTTTCGATGATATTTTTATGCTATGGAGAAAAAGGTTTTCCATTAAAACGTAATACACTGGATAAATCAATACAGTGATTTTGCCTGGAGATTGCTAAAGAATCTGCAACGTTGGAATGCAATGCTTACATTGTTGGATAGGATTATCTTCCATTGTATAGTATTAGCTGTAGAGAAAAAAAAATGAAAACGAAATGGGATAAAGGCGATTAGCTTCTTCACATTCGGCAAATTTCTTGATACAACATACATATACGTACAGACATACACATATCTGTGTGCGTGTGTATGTATGACTGCATATATATGCAGATATATCATGGTACATATGAAACCATAGATATAATATTACTTATATATATTCCGATACATACATGTACACCTATGTATATGCATGCATTCACATCCATCATTTATAAATAAACGTGTGTGTGCACATGCGAGCAAAGGAAAGCATACTTACGAACATTCTTGTACACCACACACACATACACGTATATATATATATATATATATATATATATATATATATATACAATCCCCAAAAACATACATACATACATATACACCCACATATATATATACGTCCTGCCTTTGTTTTTGCTGTCCTTTTTTCTTCTAATATGATGTACACATATGTATATATATATATATATAATATATATATATATATATTATATATATATTATATATATATATATATTATATATATATATATATATATATATATGTACAATCACAAAAAACATGCATACATGCATATACACCCACATATATATATACGTCCTGCCTTTGTTCTTCTAATATGATATACACATATGTATATATATATATATATATATATATATATATATATATATATATATATATATATATATGTATGTATGCACATATGTCTACACACCTACACAGACAGAGTAACATCACTTGTGATACACATTTTCCTATTTTGTGAGTATCTGTGCGTGACAGTATGCGTGTGCGTTGTGAAGTGGGCGGGTAATGAAACCTAGCAATGCTTAAGATTTAGATATTCCATGCTAAAATATTATTTTACAACGTGCTTTCAAATGACCAGTGAAGTGTCAGAAGCGAGCACAACGTAGATTAGATTATGACTTTTTTCTTGAAAGTATGAAGTGTGATGAACAACGAACATGAAAGAAACAGAAATGGAACAAAAGCCGATAAGATACAAACCTATTTTGCTGGTGACATATGTGTAAGAACTTTGAAGGTAATCATGACATCTCACACAATCCATACATCCATTCCCACAAAATAAATACATACAAACATGTATATATGCGCGTGTTTGTGTGTGTCCGTGTGAGTGTATATATGTATGTATATGTATTTATATCTACTTATATATGTATATATGGAAACATATGTAGGTACATATATATTTACGTGTGTGTGTATACACATACACATTCAAATATATTATATATATGTGTGTGTGTGTGTGCGTGTATGTAATTATATATGTGAATATGTGTGTATATGTGTGTGTGAGTGTGTGTGAATGTATGTACATTCTAAATGTTGCAACGAATGAAATAAGAATATTCAGGTTCTTGAAGGTGAGGCTTACAAGTCTAAGTGAAAAATTTTTCATGTAACTATTTCCAGATGAATATACAATAGGGTTGCTTGAATGTAGAATATTTCACCATGTCTCGTAACTCTTTGCTTCTGAATGCTGTACTAACTTATCTGAGATAAGTTTCTTTTTTCAAGTAACCAACCATTGTGATTTAACCTTAGTGACATTAAGCTTGGTTTCGTGGTGATGACCTCATCCATATAGGTATTTTTTTCACTGTTCGAACCAATGTTCCGTATGTGAGTACTTACGAAACCACTCATCAAAATTATGTTTGGTGGGTGAATCGTTGTTTAAAAGAGTTCGCCAGCATATGGATATATATTTAGAGTTTAGTATTGTTTGCACAATAACCGGATTTAACAGAGAGTGTGTATTTCTTTGTTTAGGAAATTATTGGAAGGGTTTGTGCTTAACTGTAACATATTAGTTGTATTCTTCCTCAAAATATTTTATTTTTAAATTGCACCTTTATCATTGTCCTTGATGTTTTGACATGTTATTCAACATTCTCTAAGGGATAGAGACATTGTAGGGAACGAATCTAACATGCATTAAATTTTCGTCGTATGTTTATTATAGAGAAAGGCTATTTCCATCATACGGTTAATTTATTACGAAAAATAAGCTCGTATATGTATGTAGCCAGTACAGTAGCCAGTAGCTAGGCTTGCAGGAGCGGGTGTGTGATAAATAGCTCGCTTACCAACTACATGGTACCGGGTTCATTCCCTCTGCGTCGCAACTTGGACAAATGTATTCTAATATAGGCTCGGGTCAACCAAAGACTTGTGAGTGGATTTGGTAGATGGAAACTGAAAGACGCCCGTCGTATATGTATATATATATATGTGTGTGTGTATGTGTGTGTATGCTTATGTCTGTGTTTGTCCCCTCAACACTGCTTGTCGATTGATGGTGTGTTCACGTCCCCGTAAATTAGCTGTTCGGCAATAGAGAGTCCGGTAGAATAAGTACTACGCTTACAAAGAATAAGTCCTGGGGTCGATTTACAGGCAGTGCTCCCCCATGGCCGCAGTCAAATGGCTGAAATAAATAAAATAATAAAAGAGTAAAGAGTAATATATATATGTATATATATATGTATATATATATATATATATATATATATATATATATATATATATATATATATATATATATATATAAAACAATAAATAGATGGATGGGTGGATGGATAGATAGATAGATAGATAGATACGTAGAAAGATAGATAACTTAGATGGCTAAATAAATGGTACAGAGCCATTTGTAATGAATCATCAAAGATGTGTTACATATATTTCTCTGTCTTCTTACCATGTGGATATATATATATTATATATAGATAGATAGATCGATAGATAGATATGCGGAGGACATCACGTATTCAATAAATTGAGAATGGGATTGCTATTCGTGGGATTTTCCACCAGTGAAATGAAATGAACATATGGTTGACTACACGAATGCATAATGCATATATGCGCAGAATTCAATTTCTTAATATTACAGTTAATTATGCTTTATATGCAATGAACTGAATATTTGTTTTCTGAAAGACTCCAAAATTAAAAATTTGCACTGAGTAATCTCTTATGTTTTCAAAGTAGTTACATCTGTTATATACTTAATACATATTTTGTAGAAGTTATATCATTGTAAATGTTTTGTATATTAACAATTCACGCTAAAAGAAGCATTCATGGTTAAGAAAATATAACGATGTGTCGTCCCTCTTAATATACCAAAAAATGTAAGTTGTAATGGAACGCAACATGGTTGCATGCATAAATATAGTTAAATTTCCATTAAGTACGATTGTGGTAATCTTTTCGGTTTTTGTAAATTAATGGGTTATTATACAATATAGGTAAAATATGTATGTATGCATATATCTATCTATATTTCTATCTCTATCTCTCTTTATATATGTGTATATATATGTATATGTATATGTATATGTATATATATATATATATATATATATATATATATATATATATATATTATATATATATATAAGCGAGAAAGAAGCAACAAGAATGGATAGGTTTTTAGTACAATCGTTTCATACAAGGACAGGCTTTATTAAATGTTGCAAAAATTACAGCATATAAACGTGTCCCGTACTCATCAGCTAAAATACATGTGAGTTCTCTAGACATCCTAGTGGTTGAGGCTATACTCATGAAGTAATATAGATAATTAAGTAACATAAACAGATTTCCAAAGTTCCTTAAAGTTCTTTAAAGATGATGTACAGTCTTATCACAGAATTTTTAAAAAGTTTTAATAGCATCACAGAGAAGGTGACCTAATCCATAGTGCACATATGAATTTCCAGAGATATGAGGAGGGATTACATACTCACAGACTACAAATTTATCCATTGTTAATCACAACGAGGTGGGTCTCAATTCCTGCTTATTAGCATTACAGAGAGGGTGGATTAATCCTTTGTATAGATGCACAATTTCCAATGGTGTAGATGTAAATTTCCAGAGAAATGAAGAGGAATTTCATATTCACAGCGATAATTTATCAGTGGTTGAACACAATGAGGTAGGTATAATTCTTGTTATATGATTAGGTATTTGCCACATTAATCACATTACTGCTATTTACAAGAGGCTGTAGCTATTTATTTTAAAGGCTGAAGGGCTTACTAGAGATGCAAAGAACAGAAAAGGGAAGGGAAGAAAAGAAAAGAGAGAAAATAAGGAGGAGGGAGCAAAAAGGGGGGGAGGGGGACTAAAAGAGAGGAGAAAAGGAAAAAGAGAATAAGAAGAAGAAAAAGAAAAAAGAGAAAAGAGAAAGAAATAGGGAAAGAAGGGAAAAAAAAGAAGAAAAAGAAAAAAAGAGGTTTCTAGTTATACAGAAGAATTAGTAGACGGCAAGTCTGGTTTTAAGTTACAGGCATCTAGGAACTAGAGGAGAATATTATTCTTTGACCAGTAAAACAGCTAATTTATTGCTGTTGAAATCAGCTATGAATTTAAAGAGAATCTAAAGAGATAACACGGTCAGGGGTTTAGGAGTCAGAGGCTAAAATCAAAAGAAAATACATTAGGAAAATCTAAGTATAATCTTATCAAAATTCATTAAAATTTATTTATTTCATTTGTTCATTTTGTGTGTCTTAAGGAGTTGCCGTTATTATTCATACATTGACGGACTACAGGTCAAATCTTAGAAGATCATTTACAAGGTGTTAGGAATTGTCTATCATAATGAGGATAATCATATTATCACCGAAGGAGTAGCCTTATTTATTTAATTTTGAAATAGAATTATGGGGCTTTAGTAACTCATTTTATTTTATTAAGTTATGCTACTTAAATTAGATTAAGTTAAGAATTAAAATTAAAAATTACAATTAAGATTTAAAATTAAGATTTAAAATTATGAGTTTGAAATTAAATAAAGCCTCAATTAAGCAGCGTATAAGTACTATTCATTTCCCTGATCTCCCCTTTTTGCTCCCTCCTCCTTAATTTTCTCTCTTTTCTTTTCTTCCCTTCCCTTTTCTGTTCTTTGCATCTCTAGTAAGCCCTTCAGCCTTTAAAAGTTAAATAGCTACAGCCTCTTGTAAATAGCAGTAATGTGATTAATGTGGCAAATACCAAATCATATAACAAGAATTGATACCTACCTGTTCAACCACTGATAAATTTATCGCCTGTGAATATGAAATTCCTCTTCATTTCTCTGGAAATTTACATCTACACCATTGGAAATTGTGCATCTATACAAAGGATTAATCCACCCTCTCTGTAATGCTAATAAGCAGGAATTGAGACCCACCTCGTTGTGATTAACAATGGATAAATTTGTCGTCTGTGAGTATGTAATCCCTCCTCATATCTCTGGAAATTCATATGTGCACTATGGATTAGGTCACCTTCTCTGTGATGCTATTAAAACTTTTTTAAAATTCTGTGATAAGACTGTACATCATCTTTAAAGAACTTTAATGAACTTTGGAAATCTGTTTATGTTACTTAATTATCTACATTACTTCATGAGTATAGCCTCAACCACTAGGATGTATTTTAGCTGATGAGTACGGGACACGTTTATATGCTGTAATTTTTGCAACATTTAATAAAGCCTGTCCTTGTATGAAACGATTGTACTAAAAACCTATCCATTCTTGTTGCTTCTTTCTCGCTTATAATCACCCCACATTACTGTATTGTTAAAACAGTATAGTTTTTTTTGGTGCATCTAAGTTAGGTACCATATTCAAGTAAATTCATTTAATTAACTTGAATCTTTATTGCTTTATATATATTATATATATATATATATATATATATAATATATATATATATATATGTATGTATATTTTTCTTATGTATAAATACATACGCATGTATGGATGGATGTAAATTGTATATATATATATGTATATATACATGTGTGTGTGTGTGTGTGTGCATGTACGTGCGTGCGTGCGTGTGTGTGTGTGTGTAAATATTGTAATATTTGGGATGTGATACGACCTACGAATATTATTTTACCGCATTTGATTATCAAAACGCTAATTTGTCACCTACTGTGTTGCTGGTCTCAGAAGATTTCAATGTATCCTAATGCTAGTCCAATGTCACGCTCTTATCTATCAACTGAGTAACGGCAATGGAAGAAACACGAATAATAAATGGTGAGAGAGTGAAGAAGAGTGAGATGGAAGAGAACGGAAGTAGGTGTAGAGAGAGAGAAAATGTGTGTGTATAAGAGTGAAAGAGAGAAAAGGAAGAAAACATGATCAGTTAGTATAGTTGGAGATGGAGAGCAATGCATGATAGAAAATATGATGTAGTGGACTATATGTAAGGTAGATGGCACAATATGCTGAAATAGCAAAGTTTTGGGAATTAAGTCCACTTTACTAAATTAATTTTCTTATTTTCTCCGTCTCTGATGCATTTTGGAATTCTATTTTCGGATACAAAAAATTTCGATACAAGAATGGAATGAATGCTCAGATCTTCTGGAGATATATATATATATATATCTACATATGTATCTGTGTGTGCGCGCGCGTACGTGCGTGCGCGTGTGTTTCTTGTGTGTTTGCGTGTGTGATTTGTTGTTTGTATAGATATTTATGTCTGTCTATCTGTATGTATTTACATATTTATGTGAGCGTTGGTGTGTTCCCTTATGCTTGAGGGTGTGAGTATATATATATATATATGGAGCAAGTAATACTCCAACCAACCAGGGCAGGTAACACACTGGATCTCTGCTTCACAAATAATATGGATTTCATCCATAATGTGAAAGTGACACCGACACTACTCTTGGATCACAACATGGTAGAGCTCACCATGTACGGGCCAAAGGAATGCATGGACATGCAGCCTACAAGAAACTCTCAGAATCTTTCCAGCTTGAACTTCAATAAGGCAAACTGGAAACAAATTGAGAAAGAGATCCTCAAACAAAACTGGCCTGAATGTCTCTCCTCGCCAGACATCGACATGAAACTTCAACAACAATCATGTCTGTAATGCAAGCCCATTGCTACAAATGTGTCCCAGAGGGAAAGCCACTGTAACACAAGAACAAAATCCCCAAAATCCCCAAAGTGAAAAGTCCCGCCTGAAAATGAAACTGTTGGAAATTGAAAATGTCTGCAACTCTCCCATGAAAAGGAAAGAACAGACAAGAAGCCTGAGCTATAGACAACATAAAATCTAACCCCCAGATTTTCTACAGGTATGCCAAAGAACACAGCTACGGTGCACTGTAGGATAGGGCTACTCCTTGAAAGGGATGGCACATTCACAGGAAATCCAATGAGGGTAAGTGAAATACTAAATGAGCAATTCAAGAGTGTTTTCACCCCACCCCTTGGGTATTTCCAAATCAGCAATCCAACTGACCTCTTCACCACTGCAGATATGGGGTCAGAGGCGGCGATGATTGATTACATCGATATAAAGGAAGACGATGTAATAAAGGCTATGAGATGAAAACAAACTCAGCTACTGGCCCGATGAATTCCCGGCAATCCTTCTAAAAGTACGTAAGAGAGTCCTAGCAAGACCACTGCAGTCTCTCTTTCAGAGCTTCCTTGCAACTGGCAAACTTCCAAGAAAACTGATGGAAGGTAAAATATGCCCTATTCATAAAGAAGGTAGCAGAGCGGAGGCCAAGAACTACAGACCTATCTCTCTGACCTCACACATCAGCAAGGTCATGGAACAAATAGTCAGAAGGAAACTGATCACCTTCCTTGAAGAAAATGACTTGCTGCCTGACACCCAACATGGTTTCCGACCAGGAAGAAGCTGCTTAACTCAGCTCCTACAACACTATGACTGGGTGCTGAAACAACTGCTCAACCACTCAAATGTGGAAGTGATATATCTCGACTTTGCAAAGGCTTTTGATAAAGTCGATCATGGAATGATATGTCACAAATTGCGTGATCTTGGCATAGTTGGAAAATTGGGAGAATGGCTTCATGACTTTCTGAAGGATAGAAGTCAGGAGGTAGTAGCCAATGGGGCCACTTCCATTAACACGCCAATAGTGAGCGGTGTTCCGCAGGGCACTGTTTTGGGACCACTACTGTTCATAATGGCCCTCTCAGACATGCCCTCAGCCACGCAGAGAGCCACGATCACAAGGTATGCAGATGATACAAAAGTTTCACAGGCAATACAGAACCCTGAAGACACTAAGCACCTGCAATGTGAGCTGGAAAAAATATACAAGTGCGCTGAAAAGAATAGCATGCAGTTCAATGCTGAACAGTTTCACGCTTTATGCTATCAGCATGCAAAACTGAATGCAATACCCAATGAATACACTGGAGGGATTGCAATCCCAGAGGCACAATCAGGGCGTGACCTGGGTATTCACATGGGTGATGACGCAACCTTTCATGTACATGTTGCTAAACTGGCAATGAAACGTAGACGGCTGGCCGGATGGATTCTTAGAACCTTTAGAACAAGAGAACAAGAAACCATGATTGTCCTCTGGAATACACTTGTCCTAAGCCACTTTGACTATTGCTCTCAGCTATGGTCACCATCCAGTGTCAAGTTGATCACAGAACTTGAGGCAATCCAACGAAGCTACACGAAGAAGATAGGCTCTGTGCAGCATATAAGCTACTGGGAAAGACTCAAGAGATTAAAACTCTATTCCTTGGAGCGTAGGCGAGAAAGATATGCCATAATATATATCTGGAAGATCCTGGAAGGACTTGTCCCAAACTTTGGCATCGAGAGTCACAGAAATGCCAGAACCGGGCGCCACTGCGTGGTACCAAGGACTCCAAATTTTCCATCAAGATGTAGGACAAGATACTGTGATAGCCTGGGCTTCCGAGGCCCACGCTCTTCAATATCCTCCCGAAAAACCTGAGGGACCTGCATGGTGTAGATGCGGATGTCTTTAAAGTAGGACTGGATCTCTTCCTGTCAGGAGTCCCGGATGAACCTTCAATCACGGCAGGAGGTGCAGATGAGGCAGCTGCTCGAACTCCTCATGCACCAAATGGCAGTTGCTTAAAAGCTTTCGGAGGTAAATGATGTAGCAAACCAAATGGCGGTGCCCCAGCATGGCCACAGCTCATGAGCTGAAACTGGAAAATCAAAATCAAAATCAAATATATATATATATATATATAGATATAGGTAAACAGTAAAATAATTACAGACATGGACAAGAACATGAAACACCCAGAGACGACACAAGAACCACAGGACGGGACATTCGAAGCCCTCAGTCATCAGTCAAGAACCAGATCATCTTAGCAATTTCGGCTGATTAATCTTGAGATTGCTCCGATATGGGCAGCCCGCCATGGGAAATCTAAGCCAAGCGCATTAGATCCCATGGAAGAAAGCTTCGAATGTATACAACACGAGGACGGATAACGAACGAAGTACACGAACAAAAAACAGAATACGTGACACCATAAGAATACAAAAACTTAAAACAATAACGGTAAAAATAAAAAAAACAGAACAAAACCAGGACGTAGGACAAGGGTCTTCGACAGGACGAGTTGAGTTTGGGGCTGGCTTATGAAGTTGTGCCTAATGGCCGCAGGAGACGAACAAATACGTGTTGCTTCGGCGACATATATATATATATATATATATATATATATATAATATATAAAATATTATTAGAGACAAAACCACTATTTTGCAAAACAAACAAGGAAAGACTTAATCAATACATAAAATTTTAATAAATAGTCAAAAAAAACCGCCACTACAATCGTTTCTTGTCTTGATCGACAATCTTCAGGTGGACTTTCAATAAGTCAGTTTCAAATTATGACTTCATATTTGAAACTGACTTATTGGAAGTCCACCTGAAGATTGTCGATCAAGACAAGAAACGATTGTAGTGGCGGTTTTTTGACTATTTTAAAATTTATGTATTGATTAAGTTTCCTTGTTTGTTTTGCAAATAAGTGGTTTTGTCTCTATAATATTTATATATAGTTTACTATAAAATTGGATTTAATCCTAAATCTGATTTTTTTCCCTGTAAATTTGGATTATTCCCTATATTTTTTATTATATATATATATATATATATATATAATATATAATATATATATATATTATATATATATATATATAATATATATATATATATGTTGTGTGTGTGGTGTGCGTGCGCGTGCGTGTGTGTGTGCGTGCGCGCATGTGTGTGTGTGAAACGTTGGTGGAGTTCAATTTCATTTCTTTTCCTTGTGTAGGTGCAAATTTGAGATTTCTATACACCAATTGTATAATTTTTCCACTTGAATTATGAACACATACTGTGTAAGTCAATTTTGATGCATGTTCCTCCATTTTTTCTATTTCCTTATACATACGTACATATACATACATAATTATAATATATAATAATATTATATATATAGTATATATATTAGCTACCACTGTGAGCTACGTGGTTTCAAAATGTATATCGATAATATAGGCGTAAGCTATATAATGTAGGCCTAATGATCTGGCGGGAGAGGCGCATATATGAATTAATTTGACGCAGGTAATGTTATCTGATTAACTATTTCGTAACTGTGTTGTTCTTGGCTAGTTTCAACTTCTTGCTGCTATATATATATATCGGGATTACATTAAATAACTCTTACCCAAAGCATATATATATATGCATATATTTATATGCGCGCGTATATATATATATATATATATATAAACCAAGAGAAAAGATGGAAATAAGTTTAGTAAATATTTATTAATACATTGAGAAAACCAGACCTATAATTCTTTCAATTCCCCAGTTGCAGCATAAAATCAACCAAGTATAATTTAATATAACTAATTCAAGTTAGTTAATTACTACAAGTGAGAATATCGTCAGGGAAGGACTACAAAGGACGTGAAAACATCAAAGTTAAAACTATATACGTTAATTACAATACATACAGTTATGAAAATAGTTATAGTTATAAATTAGTATAAATAACTATAATGTTTTTTATAGTATTAATAATATATATGTATGTGCCTAGTTTGTTAGGTTTTCACTCAGTCTAATCATAGATATTTTTAACCCTCTCAAGTTTATATCAAATCCTCACCTTTACGTATATATAATATATATATATATATATATATATATACCAACGCACCAGTCTTCGAGCTTTCCGTCATCTCCAGTCCGACCCGTCCACTTCACACCTGCTTCCCTAACCGACCCCCCTCTTTCAAACGAGCCCACAACCTTCGAGGCATTTTAGTTCCATAGCTCCTTCCCTGACCCTACCTCTCCCACCCGGCTCGGTCCCCTGCTCCGCCCACGTTGCCGCACTTCTGCCTTACCTCTCCAACACCACCCTCCTCACTTGCACCCATCATCGACCCTATCGCATCATCAACTCCTTCACCTGCACCTCCAGCAATATTATCTAATGCGTCTCTTGCTCTCTCTGCCATTCCTTGTACATCGGACAAACGGGACGCCGCTTGGCTGACCGGTTCGCGGAACACCTTCGTGACATCCACCTTGCGAACGACACACCGGTCTCACGCCATTTCCGCTCCACCGGTCACTCCTTGAAACACCTGTCTGTGTTCGGTTTTTCCTTACACAGAGGCCATCCGGATTCCGTTTGCGCCGTGAACAGGAATTAATCTTCTCTCTTCGCTCTTATACGCCATTTGGTCTCAACTCTCCCCCCTCCTCATCTAACCCACCCCCTCTCCCCCTCCTCACCTACCTTCCCCGACCCCTACTTCTCTTCAGTCCTTCATCCTTTCACCCCTACTCCCCTTCCCTTCTTCCCTTCCCTCTCCCTTCTTCCCTTTTCCTCCTCCCCTCCTTCCCTTTTTCTCCCCTTTCCCTCGCTCCCTCACTCCTTCCCCTTCCCATTCCTCTCTCTCCCTCACCCCCTTCTCGCTCCCTTCTCCCTCTTTCCTCCCTCCGTCCTCCTCCCCTTCCTTCTCCCCCTCCCATCTCCCCCTCCTCTCCTCCCCCTCTCATCCCCTCATCTTCCCCTCCCCCTCTTCTCCTCTCTCCACACTACACCACACGACTTTACACATCACATCATATATACATACACACGTCCAGACCTCTCATACGCACTAATACTCTCTCATACACACACACACACACACACCCTTATGTTGGAGTAGGTCATTCACCCCTATTATCCCCCCTAATTTCGCTCTCGCGTCTCATGTTTGATCTTTGACTTCTGGCCGAAATCAGATCGCCATGTTGATTCGTTAGTTACTGCACGCATATTTTTTTCTCTCCTTCTTTCTGTGTTTTTTTTTTCTCTGTGTATCTTTCTGTTGAAAAGCGTAGGCTCGAACGTTAAAGACTTGTTTTATTTATATTTCCTGAGCGCCATACTAATACAATTGTTTGTTTGTTTTCCACCTGCCTTCGTCTTTTTCTATTTTCATAAAGCTTCCTATATATATATATATATATATATATATATAGATATATATATATATATATATATATATATATATATGATATATATTAATATAATGTATATATATATATATATAGATATATATATAGATAGATAATAGTAGATTATAGATAGAATAGATAGATAGATAGAAGATAGATATAGATAGACATATATGAATTGTGTCCAATTAATTTGGCATCGAAACATCAAACCATGATGCTTGCTCAGGCGCAGTGTGAGATGTACCCATATTCACTACAGTTTCCAGCTCATCGTTATCCACCTTAATCTGAGGACTACCACATGGCTGATTTACAAAGTAAGTCACCAAACTGTGACTTCTCAAACCATAAATATGACATGTATATATTATAGATATATATATATATATATAATATATATATATATATATATGTATATATGTGTTATATAATCACTTATTCCCCAATGCTACCAACATACGCAGCGGGAACAAATACTATTGTTACCTTCGAGGTAGCTTTTTAAATAAAACAAATATTTTTTTTCTGTATTAAAACTCTGCAACTTTCTATAAACGTATTGTATTTGTATGCACTTACCTAACTGTTTATAAATATACGTACGGGTTGGTGGTTATATTCTCACATCGATACGTGTATAAAGTGTGTAACGTGATTTTGTGTCTGTACATGTGCCCTTACATGTGTGTGTATGTGCAAGTGCGTGTGGGTGTCCGTGCTTACGTATGTATGAAATGAAGTATAAGTGTATATATTATATATATATATATATATATATAATATATATAGCTTTTGCATTTAATTGGCATCTCTTGCCCTCAGTTTACTTACCTCATTCATATGTGCATGCTTTGTTACCATAAAACTTATGTCTCGATATAGTCATAAAATTGAAACAAAGCTATATTCAATAAACTTTTTCAAAAGCATACGCAACAAACGCAATATGAAGTGATAAATTTACAACTGTCAACAATGTTCTTTTCGATATTTATATTTCTATGTTTTCAGTCGAAACAGGTCTTTTGAAATATACATTTCTGTAGATATAATGAGACAATTATTTACTATCTAAAACATAGACTTTATACAGCTGTTATTTTACTTCATTTTACAATACATATGTCGAATCAATTGTTGCAGCTAATAAGAGTTTATAACATTCTTCCTCATGTTACACACATAAATGGATACTGTAACAGGTTTAGGAGCCACTGAATTGGAAAACTTTATGGTTTTCGTTTTAATTTCTTCGGGTTCAGTCTATCGTAAAAGGCAGTGTTTCAGATAACTACATCAAGAAAAGAAATAATTACTTCATCAGCAATTACACTCATTAAGTGATCATAGGTTTTCAAATTTGACGTAAATTATGGTTGTGTAACAGAGCCGAAAGTAGTTTTTACTCTATGTGTTAGGAATGTAGTTAAAATATCTAATTGCTATGCATGGTAATTATAGGCGTGTATGTTGTTGGTATAGATTTTCTGGAAATTTTTCTAAATGATGTTTGAGAAATGTAAAGGATCCATTTCATGTATGTCATTCTTACGCACGCATACTAACATTCGCCGGTGGAAATGACGAGTAACATTTAGAATGGCACTTACTCGTCTAATACGCCACAATCTATATTTCAAATAATAAATAATAATGTGGATCCATATTACGATGTTCAAGATATGCATAGGAAGAAACTAGTAAGATGGAGAGAAAATATTCATGGGTTTCCATGTGCTATTACTGAGATTAAAAGGTTAAAAAGTAAAATAAGTTGCTTCTAATTGAAAACGTAGGGTTTTCTCCTTGCACCAAACCAATTTATTTAATTTTAGAACTGTTTAAATTTCAATTAAACTAATGCAATTAACCAAAATTTGACATTCAGTGAGAATGGAAACGGACCTCTAGTATGCTATTGATCGTTCCAGTAAAATTCTAACTCAAATTTCAGTTTGGAGTTACTGAGAAAAATACGCCTTGAATTTCTTTGCGAATCTGATGAATATTCCAAAGGTAATTTTGATTTTCTATTCCCTATTGTAGCTAAGATGCGTATTAGCTCCGACCGAGATTATCTATTTTCAGCTACAAAGAATCTAAACTTACAGTACAAATAACCTATATATTATTTGAAAGCAGACGAGTGTAACTCGGCGTAGATTTGACAGTTAATTCTAGGAAATCGAATTGCTTCATTCCACGCAGAACATCGGATATTCTGGCCTTCTGCCAACGTATTTTTTCTTCTAGATACTACATTGAAAATACAACGTAATACATGATTGTCTATAGACAGGCGACCATATCCCAGATCCCTTGTAATGGTTTTGTCAGAGTATATTTCAGTTGAACTGACACTGTTAATATTCAGCAGCACGTGGCTGTTGGTGAATCTTTATACCACCTAATCACAACCCATTCAAGATTAATTTAGCTAATTCCTCATCTTACGAGCCTTTGTGCATCTATTGAAAGAAATACTGAATCACTTATACGTTGATCAATTCCTAGTGCTACGAATATTTTCTTTGCTAGCATACATGTATCTTTCCTTAAATGATAAATAGCGATACCAATATTTGTTAAGCGTTTCCTTCAAATTGGATGTCACACATATCTAGGAAAACGTAACTTTGCAGATACAATGTGAACGTTATTACCTCACATTTCATTTTTTAAAATCGAATTCACTCCTGTTTGCATATAAACTTCCACGCGGTGGAAGCGTGTGGTGTGGTGGTTAGGGTGTTGAACTCATGATCGTAAGGTTGTGGTTTCGATTCCTGGACCGGGCGATGCGTTGTGTTCTTGAGCAAGACACTTCATTTCACATTGCTCCAGTCCACTCTGCTGACAAAAATGAGTAATCCTGCGACGGACCGGCGTCCCATCCAGGTGGGGAATTTCTACGCCACTGAAACCGGAAAACGGAACAAACTCCCCCGCATATATTGATTTGTTAAAAAAATGCTTAAAATTAATGCAAAAATTAAAAAAAAAGTTATTGCTGGATTGAGCACTTGTGTGTGTTTCTATGACAGTTAAAGTAATTAAAACTTGTTATTAATGCTTTTTGTCAATGCATGGACGTGAGACACTCTCAGAATATTAAGAAACTTACGACGAAGTGAATGAATACTAAAGATCAAGATTATCTGAAGTATTTTATTGAAATTTCTGCAAAGTTTTCATACTGCACTGGCAAAATGGTTCATGAAAACGAAACGAGGCGGTGAAGACGTAACTGAAAACAAAAACAACTGGAATGTAACAGAAAATTAAAGAAAATAATTTCAAATGGAATTTCAGAAAATGAATAATTAGAAAATATGCAGAATAATAATTAACAGCGACTACACAAATTTCACTGGAACTGGTTACTGAAAATAATTCTGAGATTATCAAAAAAATACTAGAAAATACTGATGAGGTTGGCATAGCAATAATGATACGGATGACGACGACGACGATGATGATGATGATGATGATGATGATGATGATGATGTGAGGGAGGCGGGGTTTAACATATAGACGATAACTTATTAGTTTTCATAACTTTCTGAATGCTGTTATGTATTTCATGGTGATGATAATAACGATGATGATGATAATCCTTTCTACTAAAGGCACAGAGCGTGAAATTTTTGGAGAGTGGACATGTCGATTGCATCGACCCGAGTGGGTAACTGGTACTTACTTTATCGACCCTGACAGGATTAAAGCTAAAGTCGACCGCTGCGGATTTTGAACACAGAACGTAGCGACGGGCGAAATACCGCTAAGCATTTCGGCCAGCGTGCTAAAGATTCTGCCAGCACTATGATGATGTTTAAAGATGATGGGAATCTTGTGAATATTATAAATGATGATGATCCTCTTAACAATGATAATTAGTGATATTATGTGATGAAAACTCACAGTCTATTGTTCTGTGTATGACGGAGAGTATCAGCCGTCCACAGACGGCAGACCAAGTTGACTCTTGTTTACTGGTTGTGCTTCAAGTACCCTGCGAAGAATTCTTGCAGTTCCAAGCAATACCGATATTTGGAGATATTCTATCGCGACACTTGCACCAATCTATTTTAGCCATGTTGGTAGTTGAGTACTGATACTTCCAACTGCACCAATGACTATTGGTATCACTTCTACTCTCCTCATTCATTACTAACTTCGTATTCCCCACTTCAAATCTTCGTAGTTGTTTTTTTTCGTCTTCTTACACATTGATCCTCTTATCACCGGGGAATGCTATGTCCATTATCACGCATTCCCTTTCTCTTTATTCACCGGCTTCCGATGTCTACTTAGATGATCGCACTGGGTCATTGCATCCCAAGGATTTTGAAATTCTCATTTCCGTGACTCCTCTAGGGTTTTCTCATACCACGTTTTTGCCCTTTGTAGGCCGTGATTTCCACAGAGCTCCCAGTGGGTCATTTTAACCACATTGTCATGGCGTCTTATGAATTCGCGCTCTGCCAATTTTGGGCTTTTGTTAACGATGTGTCATATCGTTTCATCCCGCTCACCACAAATTCTGCATTTGTTGCTGTCAGTAGCGTTGCCAATTCTGCACTTAACATAGTTGTTCCTTAACGCTTGTACTTGAGCTGTGCATATGAGTGCTTCTGTTTCTATCTTCAGGTCACTCCTCTCCATCCACAGCCACCGGTCCTCTGTATCTGTTTTCACATTCACTTCTCTTGCAAATTGACCGTACGTTTTTCCCCTTCCATGCTTTTTATTCTGTGGTCATTTCTTCTTAAAATATTTCATTTTCTTTCAATACACAATTTTAAGTTTTGATGACACTGGTCCTCTTCATATGTTTCAACAATAGCTCCACGGCATTTTTTATTTACCACCCTAAGCTGTTTTACTCTGCTTCGATGTCGCTCAACATCGTAGTGTTGTTGATTGAAGATATTGTATCTACCGGCGTTTTGTACTGCCTGACAAGTCACAAGGACCTCAGACAGACAATACTTTACGAATTATGCCTGCAGTTCAAAGTAATACCGATGTTTTGCAATACAAATAAATTGTAGGGCATTTCCAAAGTTTCCAGGTGCTTTTCTTCTGGATGGGTGATATTGAACCCAATTCTCCGATGACAATAGGGACAAACTTTATGTGTGAATCTCGTAACTGTCACATCTTAGCCATTTTAATTCTTAGGTCTCCATATTTCTTTTCTCTTTCTTTCATGATGATATGTTGATCTCCTGATACTGCCACGTCGGTTATTAAGCACTTTCTTGTTTGTCCCTCTTAAAGCTTATTGTATCCGGCCTTTGGTTCTCTAACACCTTGTCTGTCTGGAAGAGAATTTTTGATTTCCCCTTTTTGGCAATTAACTTCTCAGGTGTATGTCGGTACGAAGTACCCGTATCCTCATATCCATACTTCCGGCATAGTAGCCAGTGAATATTTTGGGCTACCTTGTCATGTTTGCGCTTGTTCTATTTCTGCGCAGGACTTCAAAATCACTAATAATGTCAGTCACGATTTCGTCCCACTTCCCACACATTCTACTATGAGTGGATTTTTTTCTTTTTAGACTTCTCATTCGAGTTACTTCTATTTCCACATCTTTGTATTTTGAAAGTTTCTCCTTTTCTTTTCAAGAAACATTGTAATCTGATGGCATTGATACATTGATTAGAAAGCATTTTTTGTTCTGGTGATCACTGACAACTATATCCGACATGTTAGCCTTAATTTCTCAAATTTTGTGAATTGATACATCCCATAGTTTGGTTGCCTTCTTATTTTCTCTCAAAGTTTCTGGCGTGTGCCTATACCGTTTTTTTTCTGTTTCATAACCTCCAGTGTATATAGGTCTCGACTCCGTCATGTCTGTGAATATATTCCTTCTTAGCCAAGATAGGGCACCCAGAGACAATATGATATATATTGCTTCTTCTCCATGTCCACACATTCGGAAGTTACTTGTATTTATTTTCATTACATGTAATTCTGGTGAGGAGGCTTTGGTTTCTTTACTGTAATAAAAAGTCCTTCGGTCTCTGCTTTGAATCATGAGAATCTCACCCATTGTTGACATCTTGCTTTGTCTATTTCTTTTGCGTTTAGTTTAACCCAGTATTTGCTAATGAAGGCGCTTTTCTTGCAAACGTTTTATCATAATCCATTGCTGTACCAGTTTTCGTTGGATTTCAGTTGTTCTACAGCTTTCGTTGTCTCTTGCTTTTCTTCATAGATTTTTGGTTCTATGACTCCTTTTGGCATTTGTCAGCTTCATTAAAGACTGAAAACAGTTTTTCTTTTGTTCGAGGTTTTTGGCTATATGTATTAATTTTCTTTAATAGGTATTTCTGTAGTCCTAATCTATATTTGTAATAGTTTTCTAGCTGTATAAGACCCCTTACATCTTTCATACTTTGTGTATATATATATATAACATTTCTATGTGAGATTTTGAACGGTGCATCCTAAATCCTGTCCTTATTTTTGTTGTTTTCTAATTTGTTTTGATTAGTTCATTTAGAATTCATCTAAGGATATTGTATCTGTAACTTATAACTGGGACGGCTAGAGTATTGATACTTATTATCTTGTTTTTCGCAATGAGCTATGCTTTCAGTATTAATCCAACTCGGCTAAAGTATTCCTTTCTTGTCTTCTCCCTCATTTGTGCGTGTTGTATCTAGTTCATTGATTCCTAAGTATTTGGATGTCTGGCTTTGATTTTATTCTCTTATTTCATTTGCTTTTTCCGGTGTGATTTTGCTACTCTTAACTAGTTTGCTTTGGCACGTTTTTCTAAGAGACGTTTCATGTTCATTGTTTGGTAAATCCGCGTACTGTGTATAGTAATGCTTCCAGCTGTTTATCAGTTGTAGCGTGCTGTTTGACCTCATTTATATATGAAAGGTGGCTGATTGTTTTGCCGCAACAGTTATATCCACATCCGGTTCTGTTTAGTAGGTCAGATAAAAGGAATGGAGAAAGTGTGTCGTCCTGGAATATTTGTTTTCTAATGGGAATGGCATTGGTTTTTATGAGACCCTCTTTTGTCTGGAGCTGTAACACTAACAGCTATTTACTAATTGAATGTTTTATGCCTTTTATAATTATTGGGGCTACCTTGTTCTTGGCTAGTGTTTTCTAGAATCCATGTGTAGAGTAAGCTGTCAAAAGCCTTTCGGTAATCGATCCAGGCCATACTTAGTCTCCCCTTCTTTCTGCGGCTGTCTTCATTTATGGTTTTACTGTAGCTGATCTTTAGAGCCGTATGAGACATTGCAGCAGCTCTTGTCTATGGATCTGCTATTATTTCATTAAATTTCTCAATTTTCTATGTGTTCCTGTTCGTTATTTTAATCAGAAGTTGGGGATTTTGTCTACCCGGGTACCTTCCAGTTGCATAGATTTTACAATGACTGGTTGGCCTCTTCATTTGTTATAGGCGTTCAAGGATGTTCAGGTGTTGTGTTTATTGTTTTCACAGACGTTTTCCTGAGGTTGTTCCTTCACCGACCATATTTCATTCCAAAATTCTTCCTCTCCTTCGCTCTTGGTGTTGAATTAATCTCTATTTTATTTTCGCCATGTTCTTGGTACAAACTTTTGGGGTTGGAGTTGAACTGTTTGTTTTGTTCAAGGTTGCTGTGCCGTTTCTCATATCGGTGAATTCTCTGTACTTTGGTTAGACTATCTTGTTGTGGCTGTTCTTTTACCTAAGGTGTACCTTGTTCTGTAAGTTTGTATTTACGCTGTATTTTTCTTTACTTGTTGCTGCTAAGTAGTGTTGATTGTCTATTAATTTCATTAAGGATAGACAGATCCTTTCTCTTGTATTCTACTTTTTCTAGACAGTATTTATCCACAAGATTTGCTTGGGCGTTGATGCTTCTGTTTGGATGGTTTTTAGGGGATGGTCAGCTTCTTTTCTTGGCCACAAAGGCTGCTGCATATATTATATAATTTAGTCTCGTCATATTGATATTTTTTTCTGTTGCTACAAGTTCTGTGACGAACAGTTTCATGCTATTTATTATTGATGTTTTATTATCAATTTTAATTTTTGGGAGGTACAATCGGTGGTCCATATTGAGATTTGTGGGTTTCAATTTTTTGATTATACACATTTTTAGAGTATCATAAACATCAGTTTCACCTTTAATGTTTCCAGGTTTTTAATTTTTAGGCCGTATGTTTATAGTAGCAAAGTCTTTTATCATTATTACTATTACTACTGTGTGTATGTGTGTGTGTATGTGTATGTGTTTTTGTGTGAGAGAGAGAGAGAACAATTCATGCCTAATATACCTATCATGACTACTCGCCTGATAAGAGTACACCAGGCATATCTATCATAACCATGTGCGTGATATGGTGAACAGATATCAAAGTAAACAACGCACGATCTTGCAGATGTGGCTCAGTTAGAATTTTCTGCAGGTCGAGTAGCTCAACCCGTTCAAAAGGTCCCTGAATACGGTTTGTTTAAGGATGATGACCGAAACGTCCATGTTTGCAGAAGTAAATTATTCAAATTCCAAAGAATCCCTCTCAGAATATTGCTATGACGCTTCCCACTACTTCTGCTCGTTATCAGAGATGCACATATCGTCAGCCACTAAGGAACATGCTCAACTGGTTAAGGCCAAACAACTGACAAGCAAATCTGTGGTATTGAGCTGAATATTTACTGTAACCCATCTTTTATAAAAGAACGTACATGGTATCACTTCCAATCAGTTAAGATCAAAAGCCATGAGAGCCACAGACTGGTACACTATCTGCGCATGTTATTATTGTTATTATTATCATTCTTCTTCTTCTTCTTCTTCTTCTTCTTCTTCTTCTTCTTCTCTTCTTCTTCTTCTTCTTCTTCTTCTTCTTCTACTTCTTCTTCTTCTTCTCCTTCTCCTTCTTCTTCTTCAGCTTATTCTTCTTATCTTTCTTCTTCCGCTTCTTCTTCTTCAGCTTCTTCTTCTTATCTTTCTTCTTCTTCTTCTTCTTCTTCTTCTTCTTCTCCTCAATACAGCTATTATTAAGCGGTTATTCACAACAATTTCAATATTAATGAAGTAGGTGTGAAGCGAATGCGAATCACTTTGTACGGACAGTGAAATGTGAAATGTGAAATGAAAAATACATTCATATTTCATACTAAAGAAACTAGTAATAATTTGACACAAAATATTAAAATGGACAACTTTTTAAATAATTGAATGAAATTAGAAGGATGGTGTAGAAAAAAACTCATTGAGTAGGAATATGAGAAATGGCATAAATCTTTTTAAAATAATAAATTTACATAACTAGTATTTTATTCTCGAAATTTATAGTGCGATATGTGCAACGAAGTGTGACTGGTGGAATGGTGCATATGAAGAAGCGAGAGAAAAGGGAAATAATGTTGGTGATTAATGCAAATATTATATGATATAGTTATTCAAATGTCGAAATAGTTTATAAAAAAATTTGGAGCAGCATAATACACTCGGACGCGCAAGCACGCAAGCACTCAAGCACGCAAAAAACACAAACGTACACACACGCGAACATACACACATACAAACTCATTCATACATTTTATGTTCAAAAGTATAGAAAGTCAGCACACAGAGACGCATTTACAAATATCTGGATATTTGCATACATCGTTTTCTGTAAACTGACGTAAGAAAGTGTTCCCGGATGATTCGTTGTAGCTGAGCATGTAATCCACTAGCAAGTGTTATTGAAGCGTTTCGAACTACTATAATGTTGACACGCGCGTAGGAACTACAATATAAACTTACGTTTATCCTACTTTCGTTTATTCCCATATGTATATGCACGTGTTTGCATTCGCGACAGTTTACTGGTAGAAACGAAATTTCTTCAACCTCAAGGCCGCGTTCAAATGCCTCAGAGATTGGAAGCTCCGCGAAAGATTATCAATGACAGCACGGTGCTGTGAACTTTTAGAGTAATTCTTCCTCTCACTAAAACTAGGTTTCATTCAGTCTATACCGAAAGAATATGACATATCACTGAATAATATATAGACATTTTTCATTGATGTACTGTAAATTGAATTTAGTATCTATCTATCTATCTATCTATCTATCTATCTATCTATCTATCTATCTATATCTATCTATCTATCTATCTATCTATCTATCTATCTATCTGTCTATTTTTTTTCATTTTTTTTTTTTTTGTTTTTTTTAAACCCCCTTATTTTTGTCCTCTTTCTCTCCTTTTACGATCCCTTTTGATCGAACCTCCCCCTTCCTTTTTTTTTTTTTTTTTTTTAATACCTTCAAAAGAAAATCTCTACCTTGTAATTTGTTCTATCTGTGTGCAGCCCTGTGTGGCTAATAAAGAAACATATCTATCTGTCTATTATATATCTATCTGTCTATCTATATATCTATCTATCTATCTATCTATCTATCTATCTGTCTATCTATCTATCTATCTATCTATCTATCTATCTATCTATCTATCTATATCATCTATCTATCTATCTGTCTAAAGGATTGGAGACAAACACTTTCCTCTCTGGTCAATCTCTCATCAACTTCTTCAAGTACCACTTGAAAAGGAAAGTGAGAGTAGAGAGGCAAGTTTTGTCTAGCGAATGTTTTAAAAAAAGATGGGTGAATGTAGCAAGAATGGCACGTATGAATGACGAAGCCACCTTGAGCATAGTCCTATGAACCCAGAAATCGAAAACAGAGAGTTGCTTATTTGCAAAAAAAAAATAAAAAAGGAAATATAAAATGTGACTTCATTGACCGAGGTTACCGTGGTCTTTTCCGTAGGCTTTTCTTTCCACTGGAAAACCTCACCTGTCCTCCCCTTTACACTTCATATTGACATTTCTGTGATAACGATCCCTATTGATCAATTTTTTTTTCCTCTCCCCGTTTTTTTTTTTTTTTTAACACCCTTTTCTTTGTTCTCTTTCTCTCCTTTTACGATCCCTTTTGATCGAAACTCCCCCTCCTTTTTTTTTTTTTTTTTTAAACCTTCAAAAGAAAAGCTCTACTTGTAATTTGTTCTATCTGTGTGCAGCCCTGTGTGGCTAATAAAGAAACATATCTATCTATCTATCTATCTATCTACCTATCTATCTATCTATCTATCTATCATCTATCTATCTATCTGTCTATCTATCTATCTATCTATCTATCATCTATCTATCTATCTGTCTATCTATCTATCTATCTATCTATCTATCTACCTATCTACCTACCTATCTATCTATCTATCTATCATCTATCTATCTATCTGTCTATCTATCTATCTATCTATCTATCTATCTATCTATCATCTATCTATCTATCTGTCTATCATATATCTATCTATATATCTAGACCGGATTAGCACACTAGTAAAGAGGGCTTTGACGGGAGCCATCATCAACAACAAATGGTGGTTTGCCCTCAAGAGAGCAGTAAAAGCAGAAGCGATTAGGTACAGCAAAGCACTAGCCATAGATAGAAATAGAGTAGAGGGTGAGTGAGCTAGTAAGAAGCTAGAAGAGGCAATTAGAAGCGGCATCGCATCCGACGTTTTGGCGGCGAGGTTGGCCCTCGACCAACACTTCAACGCCAAACACGAAGGATGTGCTCTCAGAGCTAGGATGCGTGCTCTAAGGAACGAAGGTGTTGGAGCCGCGAGAGAGGCCCGGGTGGAAGAGGCGCAACAGGGCAACAAAGCCACCATTCGGTCACTGGTAGATGAACAGAGGCGCGAATTGCTCGAGCCAAGTAAAATGTGTGAGGCCTTTCAGCAGCATTTTGCCCGACTGTTCGGGACGAGTGGAGGGCAAGAAAATAGGGTAGACTTCAGTGCCTACCTACATAGCCTGCCACGACTCTCGACAAGAAAGGCAGGGTGCTGCGAAGGTGCCATAGGCGGCGGAAGTGCGGGAAGCGATGGCAGAATGCTCGAGGGACAAATCACCGGGTTTGGATGGTCTACCCTACGAATTTTACTATTGTATGCCAGACTTCTTTGGAGACGTCTTGGCAGCGGTATACTGCAACTGGCAGCAAACGGGAGCATACCGGTTTGTGAGTCGAGGAGCTGTAACTCTGCTGAAGAAAGATCCAAACAAGGGAAACATTATAGATAACTTTAGGCCAATCACTCTGCTCATGCAGACCTGAAAATTTTGACAAAGGTGTTAGCCAAGAGGTTGGCGCTTGTCATGGGGAAAAAACTGGTCGACAACGCACAAACGTGCGCCGGTGCCGGGCCGGATAATCCATGACAACCTCCATCTGATGCGCTACATCATAGACAGGGTAGTTAACGAGCCTGGCATGGGTGGGGCCCTGATCAACTTGGATCAATCGAAAGCCTTTGATAGGGTAGACCATCGATACTTGGAGGCAGTCCTGAGAGCGGCTGGTTTCGGTCCCGTCTTCCGCGGCTGGATAGCTGCCTTGTATAGGGGCATCCGTTCGGTAATTCGCGTAAATGGACATCTATCGAGACCCTTCGACATTGCACGTTCGGTCCGTCAGGGATGCCTCCTCTCGGCGCTTCTATACGTATTGACTCTTGAGCCACTACTGAGGAAGCTGGCGACTCTGAGGGGCATCCCGCGAGAATTAGGATGCGGGACGAGCGCGTCTGCATACGCGGACGACGTCACCGTCATAGTGTCAAGCCACGAGCACATCGAGCGGGTCGGCGAGACACTGAAAGACTACGAAGCGGTGACAGGAGCAAAAATCAACCGGGAAAAGTCAGTGGGCTTGCGGCTCGGCACCTGGAGAAGCAAGCCCATGCCGTCCACCAGTACCTCCGTCGTGGGACGCTGGAGAGACGGCCGGTTGAGTTGCTCGGGGTCTGGTTCGGTCCGGACCTCCAAATGGAGGAGAACTGGAACGAGATAACGAGTAGGGTGGTCACTCTCGCCCAGCAATGGTCCGAGAGGAAAAATGTCCCTAAAAGGTCGGGCGGAGGTGGTGAACGCGTACATCGCGTCCATCATCTACTACCGCCTGACCGTCGTACCTTGTCCCGACCCTACCATCACCAAACTAGAACGCATCCTCTTCCGCTTCTTGTGGAAAGGATGCGTCCCGATGGTCAGGCGATCCATTTGCTGTCAACACCCGTTAAAAGGAGGGCTGGGCATGCCGTGGTTGATGATGCGCAGACACGCGCTGAGACTGCGACATCTCCGGCTCTATGTAGACGACGGTGAACAGATGTGGTCGCCGTTTGTGAGGCACGCATTCCCGAAACTCGTCTCCATGACCGAACTACAGTCGTGGATCAAAAAGAGGCCGAAGAAGGGCGAATGGCACCGCGAGTGTCGCGTTGCTCTCAAGCAACTCTGCCGTCCCGGGTCGACCTTGAGTGACTTCAACACAACCAAAGCATTCTATAGGGGATTAGTGGAGGGGAGGTACGACGACAAGCTCGAGCAAACATGGGCGTCGACGAGGAATACCTGACCCGCCTGTTTCAAACGACTTTCGGCCCGGGACCTATGGACGACTTCCAGAGATCCCTGGCCTGGCGGTGCTACCGAGAAGCGCTACCCGTTCGGGATAAGCTCTATAGGCATGGCTCGAGAAACACGGGGCCGACCTGCCCGAGATGCGGGCAGAGCGACGAAACCGCTCTGCACGCAATCGTGCAGTGTCCAGCAATTTCCCACCTGCGGGCTTATGTCGAACGACTGCTGTCACGTGTGGGACGTGTCGGTTTATCAGTCGAGTCTATCGTTAATATCGTCACGCCTCCTTCCTTCAAACGGGAAGGAAGAGCTATTTTTATCATACTTGTGGCTATGGCGAAAGAATGTATCTGGTGGACGCGTCTGAAAGGATTAGAGACAAACACTTTCCTCTTCTGGTCAATCTCTCATCAACTTCTTCAAGTATCACTTGAAGAAAAAAGTGAGAGTAGAGAGGCAAGTTTTGTCTAGTGAATGGTTTAAAAAAAGATGGGTGAATGTAGCAAGGATGGCACGTATGAATGACGAAGCCACCTTGACTATGATTCTATGAACCGTAAAAATTAATACAGAGAGTTGCTTATTTGCAAAAAAAAAGAAAGAAATATAACATGTGACTTCATTGACCGAGGTTACCGTGGTCTTTTCCGTAGGCTTTTCTTTCCCAGGGTAAACCTCACCTGTCCTCCCTTTACACTTCATATTGACATTTCTGTGAAACGATCCCTATTGATCAATTTTTTTTCCTCTCCCCCTTTTTTTGTCCTTTCTCTCTTTTACGATCCCTTTTGATCGAACCCCCCTTTTTATTTTATTTTATTTGTTATTTTATATATATTATTTTTTTTTAAACCTTCAAAAGAAAAGCTCTA
>NC_043003.1:111286287-111298787 GCF_006345805.1 Octopus sinensis | reverse complement strand
CAGGAGAGAAATATATGTGTGAAAGAAACACGTCGTATATATATATATATATATGTCACCATGATATATCTTTAGTCACTACACAGACTTTTTTCCTCTCCTTGTTTCCCCCCTTGTTTTTTCTGTGTCCCTTTTTGTAGAAGAGCCTAGGCTCGAAAAGTAAAATGCTTTTTGTATTCCTGAGCATTATACTAATACATCTGTTTGTTTTGTACACCACATGTCTTCGTCTTTTGCTTGTTTTTCGTAAACTCTCCCTATATATATATATATATATATATATATAGGTTGCGATGGGTAAATTGCCGCCATGTTATCTTTTTTATTTCTCGAATGTGCGTTGGATGCTTTGATTTTGTCGACTGCACTTTATAGTAGGCTCAGGAGAGTATGTTCTGTGAGAATAACAACAACGTGCTACAATTCACTTTGCCAGTAATTTGGAAACGACATGCAGTACTGCTTGGCATTGACACGGGAAGCTCCAAAACGAATATTTCAGTGGGTTTAGGCGTGACTCTGAGGACAGTACAACTTGAAGACATGTTCTGAGAGTGATAAAAATCAAACATACAGTCAACATTATAGTGTTTCGAGAGAACACTAGTGATCTACCCATGCGGCCTCATACTCAATATGGAGGCCTACATCAAGTACCTGGAAGACGTAGTGCTTCCCTAGTTCAAGAGGGTGGTGGTTCGAAGACCCTATGTCTAGCAACAGGACTCTGCATCATACCATACAATAAGGCAAACCCACTGCAACTTTACTGTTACTCTTACTTCTACTTTCATTCTCTGATTTCCCTCTATGGTTCCCAATCTCCTCCTTTTCCATAATAATTCTTTATTTTGAACTCAAACTTTTATCTGTATCACATCATCACTAATTAAGCGATATTCATAATATCCCAGAAACAGCTGTAAGACTATATTTCTCCCCTTATAAATGTGCTGAAAACTCCTCACAGCTTTGGCTTTGCTACTTGTCTTTGTCTAATATAAATAAAAAAACAAATATATATCTATCAATCTCTCTATCCCCCTCTCTCTCTCTCTCTCTCTCTCTCTCTCTCTCTCTCTATATATATATATATATATATATATATGCATGTATGTATATGTATATGTCTTTAGTAGTGTCTTAGTGTCTGTGTTTGTTCCCTCATGGTGCGTTAACTTCTCCGTAACTTACCGTTTCGGCAAAGAGACCGACAAAATAAGTACTAAATTAGAAAATAAGTCCTGGGGTCGAATTGTTCGGCAGAAACACTTCAAGGTGGTGCTCCAGGAAGGTTGGAGTCAAATGACTGAAACAAATAAAAGAATGTATGTATAATGGATCGGCAAATAAGGATCACGTGTTTGCGCAGTACACAACCCCCCCCCCCCCTTCCACACATCAGAAGACTAAATGTTTGCCGAGCAGCGTCATGTGAAGTGTTTCGCCCAAACACACAACACGCCACCAGGTCTGGAAATCGAACCTACGATATAGCGATCTCTATATGAATAAGTGGACAAACGAAAGAAAGTGGCACTCAACAAGTAGTAATTACATGTGTTTTTGATAACAGTTTGACTTATCTGCAAATGACAACTTTTTTGTGGGCGCATAGAATTGGCAACATTTCTTCACATACCAGGAGTATAAAGGATTTGAGAGAGACTCAATCGATTTCTAGAGTGTTAGATCTCTAATGGTCATGTGAGACCTCGTGGTATTAATTCTGGTGACATAAATCTGGTTGCAACAATACGACAGTTCTTTTTTCCTATTGATGGACACTGCATGTATCGATGACAGACTTTTTCTACGTGATAACGCATAAATCCTCCATCTTGTAATTATTGGTTCTATTTAGTTTCCTTCTCTTCATTGCAAATATGTTATTCACTAAATTCTGAGTGGTTGAAGGGGCAATTTTGACAGTGGCTCTGGTGGAAACATCATTATAGTTTATGTCTACCGGAGGGATGTTCTTTTAATATAGTGAGAAGCTACGGTTTCCTATCGTGGAATACAACAGTTAGTATTTGGCACAAAATAATCTACTCAATTCTTAACATTATGTTTAATATTGTTTTTGTTTTATATTTCTAACTTTGCTGGCAGCGTTGCTACCTTTATACACAGTTATGTGTACTTGTGTACAATTGTAATTGTATGTATTTGTATGTGTTTGTGTATGTTTGTATGCTTGTGTGTCTGTGTATGTATGTGAGTATGCATGGGTGAGTGTTAACTAAAAGTGCTCTTTAGATTAGCATTAATTAAAGCAGCAATAATTCAAAAGAAATTTTAACTGATTTCGAATTAAAGTATCTAGGCCTCCTTTTTTCTGTTGAGATCACATGCTTTTTATATGAAAATGGCGGTGCAGACGTGATGCTATCATCACTTTGTTGGCATTCTACATATCGATCTTTTTGTGCTATGTCTCTATATGTGTGTATACGTGTACGCACATTGTAAACATTTCTAAAATCATTAAGTTTAAATAGATTATGGAAATAGAATTATCCGCTCCTAATCATGGTTTCAGAAAATCTGGTATTCTGTTGCCTTAAGAGCAATAATTGTGTTTACGGGCTTTTGGCATACTAACGTAATGGAAGTTAAACCAATAGATGATGATGAATAGAGTCATCTTAGGCGATTAATTGAATCGTGGATCAAAGTTGAAACTGACCGACAGTTTACTTAATTGTCGGGGATCAAAGCAATCTTGTAGAGAAATTAATTGAACAACAGCTACGAGATTTATATCAAAAGAACTATTTTTCTAGTATCAAATTGATTTACGTTTATCGATTGTTGTATTGTTAAGTATATGTTAATAGAAATTAAGGCAATTAATATATCAATACAATCAGATGTTTAATAGGCTATTAAATTAATAATAAATTATCAATTATGTAACATACAACGTTCAGAGATTACGCATGACGGTATGAGTATAGTAATACGAGATTATAAAAATAAATTCATTATAAATTCAGAAGGAAATTATAAAATTATAATCCCTCAAATACATTGATACGTTTAATCTGAGATTAAACGCATGTCACCATAACATATTGGAGTTCATTAACGAAAGAGTTAACTATTCCTCTGAATATGAAGTGTATAGTATGTAGAATAGCGACGAGCTAGGAAATTGGTTGGAAGTTAAACTATAATGCTGTAACTCATATAACAGAACCAGTAGTAAAATTACTGAAATATCATTTGCACATAAGGGTCGTAAATGTGAAGAGTAATGTCGAGAACACGTTCATCATCTGATTTTTCCTTGACAACCATTTCCTTCTTGTCAGTGAGTAAATAAATAGCTTCGCATCACAATACTCTAAACAAAGCGTATACTATAGCCTATACTATAGATAACCATGCCACATACACACGCACGCGCACGTCTGCAGGTATGTACGTATAGATATACATATATATATGTATATATATATATATTATATATATATATATATATATATATATATATATATAATATATATATATATATATATATATATATATACATATATATATGTGTATGTATATTTAATATGTATGCATATAAATATATATATATATATATGTACATGTAAATACATATATAATATATATATATATATATATATACATATATATATATATATATGTATAGATCAATACACACACAGCCACGCACGGACGCGCACACACACCTACATATGCATACAGAAACAAGCACAGAGGCAGTATTCAGATTTCATTTCCTCTCTATTCAAACTAATTCAAAATGGATAGTAGAACTATAATGTGGTTATTGTTGTTGTTAGTTTCATTCAGAGAATGGCATATTTTAATACGTGATATACTTAGCAGCTTATAGAATAGTTAATAAATATTTTATATGATAAGTGAATGCATGAAGTGGTTGGTGGATAAAATATGCGTATATATATATATATATATATATATATATATGTGTGTGTGTGTGTGTGTGGTGTGTGTGTGTGTGTGTGTGTGTGTGTATATATATATATATAGTTAGATAGACATGTGTGTGTGTGTGCATGTGTGTATGTATGTATTCGTGACTGTGTGTATTTAACGGGCATGCATCACTAGTCGTGTAGTGTGTCACGCAAATCTCTGTGTAACGGAATATGAGAATAGCGTACTATAAAATTGTATTATTTTACAAGTTCATTGAAATCCTCCACCGGCTGGAAGTTAAAATGTGATTGCAAATATAACTATATGATAGACGAATAATAGTAATACATATATATACTTAAAGAGTAGTGCTATATTAGTCATTCCCAGAAATGAGAAGGTGCGGTAGAGTCGTAGCATTAATGTCTACACAATTTAATTCATATAACCAATCGAAATATTTCATTATATTTATTCAGTTCTCTGCGTCTACTTCATATGATTTAACATGTACTTCAATAAATATAGATTACTTTGTTAAGATCGATGCACTCAACTACACAGACGTACAGTTATACGTAAAAATGTATTAGAAATTGTTTCATTTGGTAGTAATACATAAGTTATGTGGTAAGCTGCTGCCAGCGAAATAACTCGACAGCTTGGATCGATTTCCGAATAACGCAGCCGGATGTAGGATTAGATGCAGAAATATATAATATACTATATATTACAGACAATATATATATATATATAGATATATATATATATATATTATATATATATGAGATATAAAATGGCTTAATAATTCCAGGCAGATATCTATAAATCAGTCAGTGGTAAGCGAATTTGGTTAACCATATCAGACAATCAAATACCACTAAATACAAGTAGAATTAACATCGAAGTTAATTCTTCATGTATGACAAATAAATCCAAATATCGCCTGAAATATTTTCAAGAAATTTGAAGTGTGTGTATATATATATATATCTACATACATACATAAATACATCAGTTTTATTTTCCTAAGGAGATTGCTATAAAGATTAGAAGAGTTCAACCCTTAATCCATATTTGGCACCTCGACAGGTGCTGTCATTTCCACATAAGGTGAGAGGCCAAGTAATGGTAGTCTAATCAAAGTTCCGCTCTAAACACCCATTTTGATAATCCATTTGTTACAAAGACATCGCCAAACTCGGTCGAACTACAACAAAAAGAAAAGATTCACACCTGATGAAGTATGTGTACATGGCATCAAGCTGGCGTGGTATCAAAAGTATGATAAATAATGCTGAGAGAATGACCCTATACAGATATTCTGCTCTTGTTGCACATGAACGCCCCAGTCTGAACATTCATAATGCTTAAATCCGTGAAGTCTCTTTCACAGTGATCATTTTGCAGCGAGACGGTAGGACACTTTTCATATTAATTTGCTGCTTTCTTGAATCGGTGATAAGGACACTTTAAAACTATTTTCAGTGTCAATCACTAATTCCAAGTCTTAGCCGAGCTTCATGTCTCACAGCAGTTATCGAAGTCAGAACAGGACGGAATAACTTCTCTCGCAGAGACGAACAAAGACATAGAGCACCTGAAACGTGGAAAGGAATTATGAACGGACGAAATCCCATGTTAACGGCGTAGCACTGCACTCTAAACTCAGTGAGATTTTGTCTGCTGCTGGTAGCAAGGTAAGATACCAAGCACTTCTACGATGCTAGCTTCATCATCCTGTTTTAGAGTAAGGAGGAAAAGTCTGACTGATCCAACTGCAGAGGGATTTCGAAGACAAAATCCTTGCCAGGGCGCAGCTCATTGCTCACCATTCAAGATGAAAATATTCCAGAATGCCATCACACCTACAGAGCAAGGGGGATTACAATCGTCCATATTTTATTCTGAGACAGCTCCAAGACAAGTGGGAGGACAAGGCAAATGCCTCTGAGATCACCATTGTCAAACCTATTGACATTGTCAACCTTGTCAACCAATTATGTAAGCAGAAAAGGCGTATGGTAAATACTACACTGTTTGGGATGTATCCGCCCATCAATGATCATCAAGCAGGCTTTGATAAGATAGAAGCAAGAACTCACCAAGCCATTTACCTTTGGAAACGGTGAGATTGAAGATAGTATCTTGCAGCCAACTCTTCTCACCACCACTCTTCGGCATGATACTCAAGCAGGCCACTGAAGACCCCGATGATGAAGATGCCATCTGTATCCAGTACCGTATATGTGGTAGCGTCTTGAACTTGTGTGTGCATATATATGCACACACAAACATACACACATGTGCCGTACACACACATCTATATTGCATCAAATGTCTGCAATATTACAATCGTGTGTCTCTAATCTTAATGTTTTGTACAAATTCAGTCTAAACACTGCACTAGTATTTCTTAACCATTTCTTTTACTCATTTATTTTATATTTCATTTTCACAAACTTTATATTAATATCTCTTTGATGTAGAACGTCAAGGCAAAACAAAAAAAGGAAAAATCAATACCTTGCACAGAAGGAAATCCTTCTTTAAACTTCCAATAATTTTTTACGTCAAAAATCGACTTTTGGATTACTTACAGTCCACTACAATCGAAGTCACAACTGAAATAATAGATCTATTAAAAGTTTCATTCGTTAATCGATATTCGACAGAACATCTAGAAAGAACATTCTCGAATTATTATTTATTTAGCAACTGTCTGCTTGTATTGCACAAAATTAAACAAGAATCAAAATATCAGAAAGAAAATGTTTTTATAGGTCAAAATGTGATTATTTTTGTTTCATTTTTCACTTTCAAATGCATTTTCTGTAGTTGTTTTCTTGCATTCTTTCCATATAATAATTTATTTTATGGAAAAGAAAGACGAAATTTATGTAATAACATGTTTAGTTGTTTGAATATAACGTTATAGAATATCGTGAGGTATATTTGCCATTTAAATATGGCTAAGCCCTAAGGGTGGATGCTACTGTAGCTTTTAGCCCCAGGAGGACACCCCCTCTAGCTGGCTATTGACGCACTTTCTGTGCCCTATCAGTTTTTGCAAAGGGAAGCCATCCTTCCCGTCTTCAACCTATGATACACACGGACTCGAGTTTCTGGGTATTGACCCGTCATCAGCGTGTGACAATCAAGGCTGTCGACGAAAAGTAGACCTTCCTCTGCAAATATATATCATTTTTGCAGTGACGTAAAGACACTGATATCGAAAAAGTGTAAACGAGCAATAAGAAATCTCTGAGCGGGTTTATACAATATGTCTCGTAATAAATTTCCTCCGTAGATACAGTACTCTCTTAGATTCTGGGTCTGATACTCCATACAACATTTATCGATACTTATTGTTCTCTTCTGCAATGTTTTTCATTAGATTCAGTAAGCTGAACTTTAGTCGTGCAATATCCGCCTTCTAGGCTTTACATGATTATATCGACATGTGCTAGAGTGGTATTTATTTCATGAAATGCTACATCTCATACCGCTAGGGAGCACGAAACACACAATCAAATTCATTATAGATTTCGTTTGCAATGACTAGCAAATCAAGACTCATTTACGATCATCGAAATCGCATGTTGATCATGTCCAGGACAGACGATCGATTCGGATGTAGAACACAGAAGCACCAACCCGCAGGTTTGTGTTACAGCCGTATGAGCCAGTTAGTCACTAGCAATCATTGTGAATAACGAGTAAACATTAGTCTCTCAACATGCACAGCATATTTAATTAATTTTCAATTAAAAAGAAAAGATCCAACCTCCATTTATATGCATATCTTTTGTTTTGTCTTTTAGCGTTTGCTCGTTTCAATCATTAGAGTGCAGCCGTGCTGGTGGCACCACTTTGAAGAATTTCAATCGAGCCAATCGACCCTGTACATTGTTTTAAAACCCGTTGTGCTTATTCTATCGGTGCTTTTGCTGAACTAAGTTACGGGAACGTAAACAGACCAACACCTCTTGCCATGCTGTCGTTCGGAACAAACACAGACATAAAGTTGCAAACATACACATTCATGCACACACACACGCATTCACACACACACACATGTACACACACACACGCATATGGCAGTCCTTTTTCAGTTTTCGTCTAACAAATCCACTTATAACGCTTTGGTCGACCTGAGTCTATAGTAGAAAACATCCACTCAAGTTACCACGCAATGGGAATGAACTGATAACCATGTGGTTAGGAACTAACCTTCTTACCTCTCAATAAAAAATGATGTTGCTATATCAGTGCAGCAAACGGTGTTTCTCGTATGACGAAGAAATACGGAATCAATTTTGCTAAAATAAATTGTAACTTCTATTAATATTATATGTTTTTTTTTGTTATATTTTCTTATTATCTTTTTAATGAAACACACGTATGCGTCTAAAGTTGTATTTTGCAAACCTGTATGATGTCTGAATCTTTTGCAGCTGAATTTCAGATATTTGATTATGGTTATTTGCAAATTGTATCTTTATTTTCTTTTAAATTGATTTGCAGCATATAAGACAGAATATATTCAGAAACATATTTGGTATATTCTGTCATAATATGGTTTAGAGAACAATGCATGCTGTATAGTTTTTGCAGCGATGAAAATATAGTCTTCTTGCAAAGATGATTTTACCATTACTGAAATACAGATTTGTATTCAACTTCGGCCGCCATAAGTTACTGTACATGAAGATTCTTGATGGTCAACAAAGTAATCAGTGTGTGTGTGGAAGCTAGAAGGGTTTGGACTAAAAGAAATCTCTAATGGGACTAAGAGGGATTATGGACCAAAATTTTTTGATGATATATGATGACCATAAGAATTAGAAAAATTGGCTTGCAATCTTACGGAATTTTGGTGTAATTAAATGTCATAATTATATATGATGGACACATCTGATTTCCCTCAAAGAGTTTCAACAGGGACTCGGAAGTGAAAAGAATTGTGTATTGTTATCAGATAGCAAGGGGAAAATGAGCTGTACTATGCTTATTCAGAGAGTGCCAGATGTATTTTTGAATTACAATGGAATTTTGGTGGTCCAGAGAGAGACGATCACAAAATCATCGGCTCTATAATTCTATGAGAGGCGACGATAGGCATTCAATAGTATATCCTGAGATGCGTTGATGGTTGTTCCACAATTGATTGAAAGTTACAGCCATTGTCAACTGGAGGTGGATTATTCCTATATTACGCTCAGCTATGATTTTAGTAGAAAAATGTACTTTTCCTCTCGTAATAGCATACAGGATTCATTGAGATATTCTCTCATTAACAAGTGTTCTCTTTGAAATGGCCGTCAGTGTTAGTTTGGGTTTACAAGAGAGGAAGACATTATTCTAGTCATAATGTTAGTTTTATTCCCGAAAATTTAGAATATATGTACAACACTTAGGATCTCATGAGTTATTATGCGCACATACTTTTGGGTGGCAATTATATGTTACGATTCCGTATTGCTACTGTTTATATCTCACTCAGAGATTCAATATACCCTATATATATATATATATATATATATATATATATATATATATATATATATATATACATACACGCATACACGCACCACACACATATTTTATATACACACATAATAAATTGTAACACATAATCGCAAGTGAGGAATCAAAGGCTTCACCGTTGAGATTATTGTGACATACACACAGTTGGTTCACATGTACATGTGTGTGAATGAAAGAAAATCCCACTAAGATTAAAAGGAAAACAAAGCAGTTATTTGGTAGAAAACAGAAGTGAAATCTAAAAGAGAAGGTAAAGTATATCAATGATAATGCGGGTTTAAGCAAGCATGTCGATATTTGCTTGAAGCTGCATGCTTAATTATGTGGAAACCCGAGGAAAGAATCATGGGTTCCAATATCCTTGTTCCAGAACTCTTAAGTCTTATTATTAAGCCAGGCATTTCAGATAAGTGAAGTCACTTTTGCTTGAATTACATTTTTTGTCTATATGTTTTGGATATATGAATATAATGCAAAATAAGAAATGATTTACCTAAAAGAAATATATCGTTGGGCAATATGTCAAAGAAGCCTGCACACTATTATCTTCAGCGTTAAATCGAGTATAAGAAATAACAGTAATAAGGATTCAAAGTTATGCGTGCATTTGTGAAAATGGGTATATGAGTGTGTATGTTTTTATAATGAAAATCTGTTATAATTCTCTACGAGTGAATGTACACGACTTTTGTTCCACACGTTATTAATTCAATGTCCTGTAGCACACACGCGCACACAAGGTCTCACACACATACACACACATACACACACACATATATATATATATATACATATATATATACGTATATATATATATACGTATATATATTATATATAATATTATACGTGTGTATATTATATATGTGTGTATATATATATATGTATATATATATATACGTATATATCTATATATATATATATATATATATATATAATATATATATATATATATATATATAATATATATATATATATATATATATATATTATATATATATATATATAGTTTTCTTTCCATACCTTTTGTTCATTCCCACGTTTCTCCAATAAATATCATAGCACAGAATACAAAGGAAGATTGATCCCATTACCACATTTAGTAAGATTATTACGCATGAACGAATGGTCGTTCTGCAGTCATCCCATCACATGCTATATATATATATATATATATATATATACATATATACATATGTATAAGAAACCGACGGCCAATGATATAAATATATAATCAACTCACCTTTCAGTATTACAAATATTACTATATGTCTTAAAACTATTTTCTGTAGAATAACGAACAAATACAGGGATGTCTAATTTTCCACCACATACAATTTCAATGCAGAACGTGTATCTGTGAATTGAAACTATAACGTATATACATATAAATATATTTTACGTAATCACTTCTTAGCAACTTACCTGACACCAACATGAACTACCTTTAAGCTAGAAAATTAGAATATTACTGTTACTCTTAAGTTGTAGTCAAACAGTTTCTTTAGAAACAAACTTGTGATCACCGTTTCACAGCGACTGTTATTTTGCATAGTTATTTTAATGATATTTTAATGAACACTGAGTGTTTAATTTTCAAAAGCAATGTTTATTTTCGTGTTCAATGTTATTATACGGAGTCTAGTGCAGCATAAGTTTTAACAATCTATTCATTTGGAGATTTAAAACTAATTTAGCAGATTGGAGAACTTGCTTAATTGGAAGATATTGTCAAGCGTTGGTGTCGGACAAACGTAGATAATATTACGTATAGATATATATATATATATATATATATATATATATATATATATATATATATTATATATATGTAGTGTGTGTGTGGTGTGTGTATGCGTGTGTGTGTTGTATATGTATATATATGTATATATATATATATATATATATATATATATATATATATATATATATATATATATATATATATATATTATATACAAAATATGGGGGTTTAGTTCACAGGTGATCTAAACGATTAGGTACGCTAGGTAAGTGCTGTAACGGATTAATGGGGCTCCAAGGTTATAGCCGAGACGGTAGTTATGGAGCCATTGCAGATTTCCGATATAGCAGATATATAATTGTTAAACTGGACGTTAAATATTAATGCAAGGCAAGTCATATACAATATTATGACGGGAAGACATTCAAAATCTTACCGCTGTTTCTGGGATATCTTCGAATTTGGGATATTCCGTTATTAGACACAAATTAGGGACAGAAAATACCGAAAATGAGAATGGTATATATCAATAAGGTGACAACTTTTATGCCCCTTGTTTTCTTTTCCTTCCATCTCGTTATTCATTTAGTCCCTACCACTATGTTGTCAACTTATTGATATATACCATTCACATTTTCAATATTTTATCGTTCCAATTTTTCTCTGATGAAGGGGTATTCCTTACACGAGGACATTCCAGAAAGAGGTGTAAGATTTTGAATCTCTTCCTGTAATAATATTGTATATGACTTGAAATGTTTGCCTTGCCTTAATGTCTGACGCCCTGCTTAACACACACACACACACACAGACATGCATATATATATATATATATATATATATATTATATATATATATATATATATATATATATATATTATATATATATATATATATATACATATATATATATATATATAGGTTTCTCTACCTATTCGAATATCAAATCCGCTTACAAATTTCTGTTAGACTCGGGCTGTAGCAGGACGGTCTTGCCCAAGGTGAAACTCAAAGGGAAAGTGTCCAGAACCATACTGCGCATCTCCACAAACACAAACATACACATACACACACACACGCATGCACTACGCGCACGCGCATGCACACATATATATTTATATATGGAACGTGGAGTACCGGTTGCACCAATTTGCCTAATAGGAGATTCATTTGATGGAGAAAACCCGAATAGCATGCGTTGCCAGTGAGAAGGATGTTACAGAGATAGAAGTGGCGGATGAAAAGGTGGAAAATCATTAAGAGACCCAGAACGAATGTGCCAAGCGGA
>NC_043003.1:111253787-111281287 GCF_006345805.1 Octopus sinensis | reverse complement strand
AAACATTTTACGCCATGCAGATCGATCAATGCAGTGATTTTCCAAAGATGTCAAGTTTAGTTGTAGAGTCTTTAGTTATTGCTTAAACTTACCCTTATGTCTCTTAAGTAGCAAAGAAGACATTCTGAACAGACGGGCTGAGTATTTAAATCTGTATTACATAAAAAACACACTACTGATCCTGCGGTAATCAACAAAATCTTTCAGAGGACTGCAATTGAGGAATTCCCGAAGATACTGCTATTAAAATACCTTGCAATGTTAAACCTCCTGGACAAGGTGGTGTTCCCAGAGAAGTGTACGAATATGGTGGTACACCACTTGTGAGAATGCTGCGCATATTGATCTTTTGATCTGGAAATCTGGATCTTTTCCCCAGCAATTCAAATATATATCTATAAGGCTCTTGAACAAAAACAAGAGAAATCAATATGTATGTGATAATCACAGGAGCATAAGTTTGCTGCACATAACTGGAATTTATTTCCGATGGTGATTGTTGACCGCATCAATAAACACGTAATAAACAGCTTTTATCCTGAATCTCAATCCGGATTTCCGGATGGGAGAGACATAGCTGACACGAGTTTTACCCTGCATACTCTTAAGCTTTGACTACAAATCCCTTACATATTACATTCAGTTCATTTTCTGTATGAATGTAAGATTTCCTATTTTATAAGGTCTGATTAAATATTTTTTTTTTATTGAAACCAACTTAGATTTGTATGTTTTATAGTTCAGTAACAAATACTCTTTTTACAGCAGAGTTTGAAGCATTCAGTTCTATCACAGAACACACAGGACTTTCAGTCATATATTTTCAAAATATATTATGAATCTATGGCTTAGTTTAAAACAGAATCGTGAGAATACCATTTGTCAGGGAGTTGACTTTTATTGCCATAATATAGACTTATTGCGATGCTAAAAATAGTGTAAGTAACAAAAAGACGTTTTCTTCGAGCTATATTTCTACGTGTTTTAATGACACACCTCAAATATTTATCTTCATTTCCCTGCAAACTAAATTTATATAATCGATAATAAAGTCAGATGACATATATCCGTTACAATCACAACATACACAACACACAGACACATACACACACATAGACTACACACACATATGCACACATACACGCGTGGTGGCGCAATGGCCCAGTGGTTAGGACAGCGGACTCGCGGTCATAGGATCGCGATTTCGATTCCCAGACCGGGCGTTCTGAGTGTTTATTGAGCGAAAACATCTAAAAGCTCCACGAGGCTCCGGCAGGGGATGGTGGTGATCCCTGCTGTTCTCTTTCACCACAACTTTCTCTCACTCTTACTTCCTGTTTCTGTTGTACCTGTATTTCAAGGGGCCGGCCTTGTCACTCTCTGTGTCACGCTGAATATCCCCGAGAACTACGTTAAGGGTGCACGTGTATGTGGAGTGCTCAGCCACTTACACGTTAATTTTACAAGCAGGCTGTTCCGTTGATTCGGATCAACCGGAACCCTCATAATCGTAACCCACGGAGTGCTTCCATCCACATACACGCACATACACATATGCAGACATACACGAAAAATATATATCTCCATGCGATAAATGCCAGAGTCCCCTCAAATCGCACATTAGTATATTTCAAAGACACGCCATGTTTACTTAAAGGAATTCCAAGTCAGCAAGGCAATAAACTATAGTTGATAACTTTAGCTGATAAATGTCGCTCAAATCATATACGGCCATATTAATACGGAATTATATTTTTTACTGAAGTAATCTCTGTTAAGAAGAAAAAAAAAAAGATTTCCGGCTGGAATGCCTTTTAACTTAGAATTGTTTGAATACTTCTGATAAGTAGAAAGCGCCTATTTCTACTAGATTTATGATATTTATGTGAAAGGAGCATCAGGGCGATTGTTTTTACCGTATTCTGTATCTTACCCTTAGTGAGTTAAAAAATATAATCCTTTATCCATTTTACACGTTTCACTTATTGGATTGCATCAATTCTGCGTCAACGCCATATTTTGAGCAAAACATATCGACACAGTTAATAAGTGTAGGGAACTTTCTGTCACATTTCACAACGCTATAAATTATAGCGATGTAAACAAAATGCGAATTGACGAATATTTTGCATTGGAATAGGATTATAATATTGATACACATGTACACACACAGACACACATATATATACATTTGCACGTGTTTCTTTTGTATGTATTATATATATATATATATATGTGTGTGTGTGTGTGTGGAGGCACAATGGGCCAGTGTATAGGTCGTGGGATCGTGGTTTCGATTCCCAGACCGGGCGTTGTGAGTCTTTATTGAGCGAAAACACCTAAAAGCACCACGATGCTACGGCAGTGGGTGGTGATCCCTGCTGTACTCTTTCACCACGCTTTCTCCCACTCTTTCTTCTGTTGGCCTGCTCGCTTAGCCAGCGGGGTGGCGTCATTCGAAGGCTAAAACAATGCGAACGCATTGTGACCAGCGATGTGTAGCAACGTGATCGGTCGGTCACGTGATCACGTGATATTTTTCATATATATATATATCGGTTTACACACTCACTCATATATACGAATATACATGCGTGTCTCTATCTCTCTCGCTCTCTCTCTCTCTCTCTCGCTCTCTCTCGCTCTCTCTCTCTCTCTCTCTCTCTATATATATATATATATATATATATATATTCTCTCTCTCTCTCTCTCTCTCTCTCTCTCCATATATATATATATATATATATATTATATATATATATATATATTCTCTCTCTCTCTCTCTCTCTCTCCATATATATATATATATATATATATATATATATAGAGAGAGAGAGAGAGAGAGAGAGAGAGATGGATTCAGTATTTCATTACGTAACGTTTCCATTTTTCTTGTCATTCATACATTTATGACCCTCTATTATTCCCCATTTAGCACATATAAATTATCCTGATTTCAACAAATGTGTTGTTTGGTATCTGCTACTTGTATTATTTTAAACTTTTCTGGATTATTAAAATTTTGCAAATACTTGCATGATCTAATTTTCTCAGACATTTAAATTTATATTTTATATTCTAATCAACTGCAAAAGGTGAACTTTATCTCATTTTATAGACTAATTTCTATTGCCGCAATCTCGTTGTTCTTTATTATACTTGACAGGCGAATTTTTAAATCACACCAGGTAATCATTAATTTCACGCAGCAATCAGCCATCAGTGTTCTGCATATGCTCAGACTTCTTAATCAGGCAACATATTCTACTACCAATGATGGAGAGCTATTTGGATGCAAAATATTCAAATGCGAGGATTGTTTTTTCGTATAAAAGATATAATTCCGTTTGGAATGCCATATCAGAAAGTGTAAATTTTCTGTACTCATTTAAGTTAATCAATCTTCTTCGGTTTCTTCAAGTGTAGCACACGGGCTCATACACAAACACACACACACATACACAAACACACATACTTATATATACGCAAGCACTCACACACACGCACACGCACACACACACAAATAAAGAAATATGCACACGCATACAGAAAGCAAAATATTGTGCAAAATATTGGATCTTTTAATTTCAACCTATCCATTTTTGATTTACATTCAGTGATGGCTTTAAGAAACACAAGCTGAGACCACATACAACTTCAGACTCTACATGCTTTCCCCTTACACTTCTTGCCAGTCGAAATAGCAAATTTCAAGTACTCTTACCGCTAGAACTATGCATTTCGTATTATTCTACTTTTATTTCTTATACAACATTTAACATATTTTCGTTGTTCCTTATTTGCTATTTAATATAATTTTTAGAACTCTTCGTTCGTAGTATCCTTGAGACAAATAAAATCATAATACTACTGATTTCAAATGAATTCTCAGAGATCAAATGCATGTGATTTCCGTTGCGGTTTCATATTTAAAAGGAGAAGCGAATATCTAAATTTTTCAAAGCAAATAAAAGGGTACAATATTATGTTCGTACTTTGATACATTAATATTCTGTAAATACTAAAACATCTTTTATGTACCTTCTGTTTTCCAATAACTAGAATGTACGAACGCCCGAATTCTTTTAAATATCAAAAACAAAATATTCCGGAAAACACACACACACATAAAGAGACCAAAAAGAAAGTGTAACAGAGATTGAAACAAAATGAATGTTATGAGCGACAAGCCTTCAGAGATTGTTGATTAGCAAAGGAAACAATTTGCTACGAGCATACTCTTCGCGTCAAAATTCGTACATAGAAAGATTTTGATATCAGAATGATACTGAGACCTAGTACCCTATCTTTCACTTAGTGATTATATCCATGGTAGTGTCGTATTATACAGTTAATGTAATCCAACTTACATTCTTAAATCTCAAGCAAATAAGTGATTTCTAACGGAAGTTGTATTTTATTGAAACATAATATATAAAATTACGAAATTCGTGTACTTGTCACAACATTTTGTATAGAAACATGAAGTATTCCGATGAGATAGAATGGCATATCTTCTAGAGTTCTTAGTTTACAACATATCAGTCAACAAATATTCCATTCAAATACACAGTTAAATAATGGCACTTATGATGACTTTTTCTGAATCAATCGAACATGGAGTCTATGTTTTTCTTTATGGTTTTACTACGCCCCATGTTATTACAAGACTGTCATCATATAGTAAAATATATATAGTTCTTTATAGTTCAAATCTACCTGTAAAAATATGTATACCAGTAGTTCAAATCAACATGTTTTGCATATGTTGACGATAAATTCAGTTACAAATGATATTGATGATGATGAGGATGATGATGATGATGATAATAATATACTCCCCTCACTAGAATTCGTACCACTCCATTTTTTTTTAATATTTGTAAGGAGGAAACAGTTTTAATTCGGTTACTCCAAACTTGCTAACAATACTGCTACTTCTAATTATTGTAAATTAAAAAAAAAACGCAGTGATGATATGTCTAATAAATATTTATCAATTGATATGGTTTTAATATTAACAGAAATTATTGTAACAGTTTAGAAACCATCATATTAAACATTTGGGAAAGATGCTGGTGAAATTCCTTTTATTGTATGACTACGCATACATAGAACCAATACCAATTAAAAGATTAGAATGTGTTTCATTGTTTGCAGTGAGAATAAAAGACAATGCGATATAATAAAACTTACAATATCTAGACTAGATAAAGATTCATCTACTAAAACAACATTGTACCAAATGTCACATAACAATAGTCAAATTAACATAAATATGGGTGTATAAGTAACAGGAATGTATTTTTACCTTATATTCTGTCAGTCTTAAATCAATGAAATACCACTAGCCATAATAGAATTTGCCACGATATAAATTACGTGAAACCAGAAATGTCAATCTAAAGTAGCTAAAATTAAACGTGGTAGGTTTATTTTAATCTCAACAAAATTCAAAGCGAGTATAAAATGAGGGAATATCATTTCTCCCACTATAAACTGAAAAATGTCACTTCGAAGTTGTAACATTAAATATAGTGCACAATGAATTAGTCAATTTCAATATTCACTTATTTCAGTATAAGAAAGCCAGATAACCATCAAGGTTTACAATCGTTCTTATGAATAAATCAAAAGAATCATCTTTCGGCAAATACTTGAAAGTCAGGATGGCAACCTGTGACCCAAATGCACACACAAACACACACACACACACACACACATGCACATACAAATACATTCACATGAATATTCATATATACACACACACACACATATATATATATATATATATTATAGTATATATGAATCTTCAAATGTATATATATATATATATATATATATATATATATATATATATATATATTATAGTATATATGAATCTTCAAATGTAATATATATAATATATATATATATATATATATATATATATATTATAGTATATATGAATCTTCAAATGTATATATATATATATATATTCTAGTATATATGAATCTTCAAGTGTATATATATATAAATATTTATCTTATATTTATGCGTGTATACCTATATATGTTTGTATATGTTTGCTTATATGTGTATGTATGAGCATAAATGTATAAAAAGCAAGTACAGATATATATGAATGCACCCAGGTTCCAAGCACTGGCATATGATTGACATTACGATCACCAGAAAGCCTGGTCTACAGGTCATAAGACGGGTGATAAGTCATGTGAGGCATAGGACGCGCTGTACGTCCACGCGAAAGCCATAGCATACAGGAAGCTTAATGTGGGAAAGCTACAGTCCACAGAAACTCAAAATATCTTTATATCAGCCATCGACGATCTGTAAACCAAATAAATGCTTGCGAGGATTTCAAGGTAAAAGAAGAGCACACTAAGAAAGTCTTAAAGTAATATTCAAAGAAATCGAGCGTGATACAGAATCTGATGAACCTGGCCTTCTTAATTGCAGACATTTTAATGTGACTACATATCTTTTGGCCTGCATCTTTCTGAGAGTCCTTTGCGCCTGAAATATACAGGTTTTTGTAAAACTTTCTCCATTGTTAGGAGCGTTCTTCAATTTCCTTTTACCTTTTGATGTATATATATATATATATATATATATATTATATATATATATAATGTTTAAATATAAATTAAATTCGAGATAAAACCACGTATATATATATATATATATATCTGACAGAAACGTTAGCGCGCAGGGCGAAATGCTTAGCGGTATTTCGTCTGTCGTTACGTTCTGAGTTCGAATTCCGCCGAGATCGACTTTGCCTTTCATCCTTTCGGGGTCGATAAATAAAGTACCAGTTTCGCACTGGGGTCGATGTAATCGACTTAATCCCTTTGTCTGTCCTTGTTTGTCCCCTCTATGTTTAGCCCCTTGTGGGTAGTAAATAAATGTATATTATATATATATATATATATATATACATATATGTATATATATATATCCGTTTATATATGATATGTAGCCCTGGTGTTGAGAGATGTAATTTTAAGGAAAGTCCGTGACTAGTATATAAACACTTTCCCTTGGTCAATCAAACATATCAGTAGCTTCTCTGCTGGTCGAGATAGTATTAAGCCGTCAGCTAGAAAATATATTTCCAAACCCTCTTTAGTTTGTTTGATCTTGGTTCACTTCGCCATGCTGTAAACTGTCCGACATTAATTAAATTTTAGATGCAATTTGTCTCTGAACTAATTGTTTTCATAAACAATGATGGTGACATTTGCCTAAAATGTGGAAACAAACACAAAGAATTGAAAAACAATCTAAAGTTAGGAAGCAATTCAATGGAGAAAATAAACCTAATGAAAATATCTGAAAACAGGTTAAAGAGGCATACCTTTAAATTACGCTCCAGCAATTAATGTGAGTTTCAATGTGATGAGAAGGATTGTGATAAAGGTTGATTTCAGTGACTTTATAGCCATGTTGACGCGTTGTTATGGAGTTATGCTCATCCTTTAATAACTTTCGTATGAACATTTCGTCAGAACAATAACATAATGGCATAAATGAAAGGTGCTTTTCAATGTTTTCTGAAGTATTGTGTGCGGATGTATGTATCTGTGAGATCGCATGTGTGTGTATGCCTGAACGTGCGAGCACAGGGTATATAGGATATACAGGGACAAAAATGTTTTGGAATAAATTTTTTAATGTTGCGGCGTTGATAATTTTAAATATATAAGCATATATTTCAAAATAATAATAATAATGATAATGATAAAGGTACTGAAACCTATTTGAAAATGATTCCAGGCTTACCATCCCTACAAGAAGTGCAAAAAATCGTATTAACTGGAACGGCTCATGTTCTAAGAAGAGCACTATCGCTGTGAAAATAACATACATCCATGAATTTATTTATTTATTTATTTATTTTTAAATACATATTTTATCTCTGAATTTGCGCGTGTAATCTGGGAATGCATAAAATGCCCTTCTCTGCCCTAGGTGTATGGAAAACACTCGGCGAGAAACGGACGAAAATTTGAAGAAAGAAGGAAAAATCATCATAATAATAATAATATTAATAATAATAAAGCATCTAGCATGTTATTTTTAATTTACATTCAAATGCTTAGAAATGTTATCTCATTGGAAGTGGGATGTAGAATACGAAAGATTATCGCAGGAAGGAAAAGAGTGATAGATTGAGTGGAGGTAAGCAAATATAGGTGTCTCGCAGAGGCAGGGTGGAAGGAGGATTAATAAGGGTAAAAGAGAATTAAGAGGAAGCAAAAGGATGAAAAGGAAAATGGTGGGGGCTGAGTGAGTGAATTTTGCGTGTCTTTTGTGCAACAAGGAAGTCGTACATTTTGCTACTGAGATGGAGTGGCTTAAGGAGTATTGCCTGAAGTTGTGTGGTCAAGCAAAGAGCGATAAGTGAGCGATAGTGGGTGATTTATCGGGTGACGTGGTCGTCGTGCTGGGCGCATAGGGTGCGGGTGGTTGCTCTCATAAGTTGTTTGGAAGTACTGATGAGAATTTTGGTGACGTTCAGAGTATATTAAGTAGAGCTGTGCTGTCTGAAGTTAGGATGAAATGTCAGTTGGAGATCCCGTTGTATGACGTTAAGGTGCAGACAGAGTGCAATAAAGTTAAAATGGCTGCAATAGCAGGTTGCTTGAAATTGGAATATCGAAAAGCAATATGGTAGCAGTCAAAGGAGAAAAACAAGAAGAAAAGACTTAAAATGTGGTGCAACTACGTGTAGTTTAGTGAGAAAGGCAATTCCCAGAATTTAGTGTTTGAATACAATCAGTGTTTGGAAACAATCGGGCAAACTTCAAGGAACCTCTGCGTAGGCAGGACTTTAAGAAATAGAGAAAAAAGTGGAAGGGTTACAGTGAACATGCCTTCAGGAGTGGAATATCCAACGTTCCCGATGTAATCCTTCGTCGGGTGTATTGTTGTTTTAAAATGCGTTCTTGAAAATATTAAAGATATCGAAAACAAATATATGCGAACTGAAAAGTCTATTTTCCAGAAAAATTTAATATTTGTAATATTGTCTATCAAAGTTTATGAGATGCACTAGTATAATAAATTATATGATCATGTATTTTAAGTTTTGTATGTAATAAGAAGTTTCAAATTTGGAACACACATACGCACACATAATGAAGATGTTGTTACGAAGGCATTTTTTATAAATCTGGAATTCATGAAATGCTTATTTGCAATATAGAATTAAATCCACTCAGTTATAATTTTCTGTTGAACATTGTTCTTGTTTTATCTCTTTTACCCCTTTCCTATTGTCAGAAAGTGTTTAAAATCATCAACATTTCAAATATAACGTTTTTGCTTCAATATCAAAATCATTTTAACCTTCAAAATTTAGAGGTGATAAAATTTCATGAAATGTGTACTTATACTTTATTCGCTCTCTCGGGGATTATTATTTCGTGAATGACAACTACATATTTTATAACCAGCTTGAAGTATTACGGATCCACTCCATATGTCTGTGAAGTTGGGAAGTTTCCTCAGCATCTATGTTTTCCCTAGTTCGATGCCATTTGACATGCACCAGGCAAATGTCTCGTAGTATACATTCGGGCCGATATTATTTTTTCAATAATGTTTGTAATATAGAAACTGCGCCGAAAATCGCCAAGTACAGCGTCGGAATAATTTGCTTTGGTGACTAACGTAAGAGTATAAGCGATGCGCTACGCATTTCCATACGTCTCACTTTAAACGCTATAATATTATATGAACAAATTAATATAGAACAGTACTATACGTTTTACACTCTTCATGGACTATTAGTCTATACATATTAATCCAATTCTGAGAATGTTTCCGATACATCAATACAATTTAAAGTAAACTAATTAACTGATTACAGTTATGAAATTGAATTTCAACGGCAAATAGGTAGACTTATGTAACTTTTCTTTGCTGCTAATTAATACATTTGTCATAATATTTCGGTCGGGAAAATTCGTCTCACCATACATTAATACGTATTATTATTTTACTCATATATAAGATCGGTCGAACGAATTAAATTATTACTAATATACCATGTCAACTTAAGGCAGTGAACTGGCAGAATCAGTAACACAAATCGTTCAGCGGTATTTTGCCCGTCTTTAATCAATTATAATCAAGCGGGAAATACATGTATTTTAATTTTTTAAAATTGCTTCATATTTCATCGATAATCTTTATTTTATGAATCCGGTTTTAGCTTTTTAACGAACGACAGTTGAAAGAATTCTAATTAGTTTTCCTTTCAGTGACACTAAAATTCATCCGTGGCATTAAATATGAGGAGTTTGGATACCTCATATTTGCAGTTATATGATGGATAGGATTATCAGAGATCCATTCTACTGTTGTAGGGTAATAGTGAGAAGCTACTGAGTCTTGGTGAAATACATATGGCCTTCAGTGAGGACTCCACCCATCCAGGGATTAACAATTGTCTGCAGCATCTATATGTATAGAGAAACATTACTTCTAAGACTTTGCAGAAAGATATGATGCAACATGACCTTCATTACTCACTACCACTAAAACTGTGGGAATATCAGAACGATCTGCATATAACCATCAGTAATATTATCTTATCTTTCCAGTTGGTCCAAAATTTCCTTATCAGATATGAACTATAGCATCGCGTGTTCGTGCGGTTTTTTTAACTTTGTTAAGTAACCGCTTGTCACGACACAAACGGTTTCCTTGTGTCTTTTACCATAAGGAGAGGACTCTCCTCAGGCCATGTACCAAATGTCCTCATGCACCACAGTTCTCATAGTCTATTCCGAAACCTGGAATTCTTTGGTGATTGACTTACCTATGAATCAAAAGTGAAACTGTATGAAGAATTGCGGTGTCATTATAGCTTACGGACGTTTAGCATGTTTTTCCTTTTTAAGACAATCCAAACACTCCTACAAGAGGCCTTCAGTTCCATTCCAACGTCTTCTACAGTAGAGTTAGCACATTTTAGAAACTTAATAACTTACAACGCATTGTGATCTGCACATATTGCAATAATGCCTTCACTTCTTGTAATTGTGCTAACACTTTTTCTGGGGGATCACAAAGAAGACTTTTATCAGCTGGTTTCAAATACGCAACACACTGATAATTATACACGTGTGTGTTCATGTGTGTATGCGTGCGTGTGTGTCTGTGTGTGTATTCATATATGTGTGCGTGCTCGTGCCTGAGTGTGTACTCATGAGTACTTATCACCTAATATTTGTGAGTACCTCTGCGTGTATTTCTTTTATTGCTAATTGTTCGTCACAAAAGACGGCCTTCCATTTCCTTCGAAATATCTGGGCCCGTCTAACAATACATCTCCTTTGTCCTTGAATACAACTATTTGCAAAGGAAATTGTGCTAGCGTTGAATGTGTATAAAGTGATGCCGTATGAAAAGAGCACTTGAAAAAGCGAAGGCAATGGAATAGTAAAAGTGTGTGATAAAAACTAGGGTGGATAGATCAATAGGTAGAAAGAATAAGACTATAGTGGAATGAGATGTGATGATACTAATGAAAGTGAACGACTATAGGTGCGTTGGAATGGGTGTGGTGACGGTAGTGTTAATAATGATGATGGTGCTGTTGCTGAAGTTGGAAGTGTTGTTGTTGTTGTTGGTCGTGGTTGTGATGAAGCTGATGATGATAACGATGATGATTTTGATCACGGCGTTGATTGTGGCTGTGTGAAAAATGACAAGTGAGAAGATGGTGAATATCATACTCATTGTGTTAATAACAGTGGCAATAAAGAATTCTATAATAGTCATGGTAACCGTAGTGATGATGCTGGTGTTTAAGATCATGTCCTTCATAAAAAAAAACGTGCAGAGAAATGCGTATTTTGGAATACGTGTAAGAGGTTGTGAACTTGTTTATTGATAATAGCAAAGATGGCGATATGAACGTATGCCCACCACCTCTCTTGCCATTAATATTATATATTGTTTAATATACTTCTTCCCTAACAACGAAATATTTTATCCGTTATTTTAAACTAGATTTCCTAACACTATTTTATATTATCATTACTAACCCTATCACCATTAGTTGCGTTAATATAACATTTTGTTCTGCCACTTTAAGAAACGCCAATTATTTAGTCTTGTGATGTTTTCATGATCAAAAGGATATGTAACATGTTGGAACCACTATTTAAATAATTGATCCACACACACACAATATCATTTATTTGTGGTCTTTATTCATAGTGATATTTTCACGATAGATATATTGATAGATTGATAGCTAGATAGCTATAGATATAGGTACATTCAAACATACACACACACACACATGCATACATACATACATATATACATACATACATACAAACATGCATACATATATGTATGCATATATATATATATATCTTTACTACCCACAAGGGGCTAAACACAGAGGAGACAAACAAGGACTGACAAAGGGATTAAGTCGATTACATCGACCCCAGCGCGTAACTGGTACTTAATTTATCGACCCCGGAAGGATGAAAGGCAAAGTCGACCTCGGCGGAATTTGAACTCGGAACGTAACGGCAGACGAAATACGGCAACGCACTTCGCCCGGCGTGCTAACGTTTCTGTCAGCTCGCCGCCTTGAATGCATATATATATATGTGTGTGTGTGTATGTGTGTGTGTAGGCACGCATACATACACATATGTATGAAAGTGCATAAATGCATATATATATATACATAATATATACATATATATATATATATAAAGAGAGAGAGAGAGAGAGAGAGAGAGAGAGAGAGAGGAGATAGATCGATAGACACATATGCACATTATTCTACTGGTTTTAGCTAGCCAGAAGTGGGGGCAATGATCGGGTGATCCCTGAGGACGAACGTTCTCCATAAGATTAAAACGGTATGATTTTTCTTGGTTCTGAATGATCTATAAATCTAGTACCCTACCCGCCATCATGATGGCACTTCGTTACCATCTCAGGTATATACACTTTCTAGACTGTATCATCACTCACGTGGATTCTCAGGTAGGGCACCGACAATGGGACTGCACTAACATCTGTGCACTAACCTATGTGTACTCCTATTGTATTCGTTTCGTGGGTCAAGCGTGGAGTGATAGAGACTCCTCGGCATTCAAACTCATGTTACATTTATCAGCTCACTAGTAGATTGCATTCAGATCTTCTAGCTTTAGGATATCACCAGAGTTCTTGACTGCCTGTGATAATCTTGTATCATCAGTATAGCTGGTGACAACGGTGGACAACATGTCAGAGGGAATAACGGAGAGGCCCTCCGCAAGGAGTTTTGGCCCTAAAACAGTTCCTTACATGATTCCATGGACAGTGGACGTTTTCCCTGAGAGATAACCACCGCCTGTAACTGTCTGACTTCTATCTTTTAAAATGTGCAGCCTTCTCCAAATTTTCCAGTGATTCCAAGATTACATAGCGTGTGACTTATCATCTCATGATATATTTTGTCAAAGAGCCTGACATATTCAACATATGTCACATACATATTTTTCGGCATTTGCCGCTTTCCTGTAGACACTTCTTTAAGCACTTTGGACAATTTAAAACTTGCAAACAAACTATCAAAAAACATCTGCTGTTGTTTTGCACGTGATATCTTAGATAAGATTATTTTAATAGCTTGGCAATTAAATACGGTACAAAGAAAATATGTAGAAAAGTTTTTGGTTATCGTACATTTAATTCGACGTTTTGGATCTTGATACACTGTGTGATGCTGAATTTCTTTGATGTTTACGTTTATATTACGCCATTTTTATTAATATATACTGCATATATATTATTTGTGCAATGATCAGATACTCAGTAATATATATATGTATGTGTGTGTGTGTGTGTATGTGTGTGCGTGCGTGTGTATTAGTCTGTGTATAAGTTTATACGTTGCAGACACACATTGGCAAACTAGTGCAGCTGACTTAGACATATATTTCTATGCTGGATACCTATAATGAAAAAAATATATATGTAATATAAAAAAAAAATTGTTTGGTGATTAATTTTGATACTGTCTCAATAGCAGTCATAGAACATTGATAAACACTAAGAAATCGTTTAAATAGATTTTTTTTCAAATCCACGAGATTCTTCACCACCCAGATACAGAATTGTATAATGGAATGTAAGATGTTTTGTTCATTATTTTGTGCAATTTCATTTGGAGGTGTCAGTCCTCTGATTTGAGTAAAACGATGTTGTGTCATATTTCAGAATCTTTACACAATCACACATACACGCACACACACATACACACACAGACACACACACACACACATACACACACACACACACACATACATATATATATATAACGCAACATTCAAACCGTATTTTGATTGTAGATTTATAAAAAAATATAATGTTGGGATTTGTATATTATGCGGTTTTCTATACGTATTATTCGAAATTCTATGGTATTTATTTTTCTTTTGGTTTTACAAATATTCAAATTAACATCTTAATCTTGATAAGCCACGGTCATAAATTTGCAATACTTTATCTCATGAATATGTTATGTATGTGATGAGGAAAACTACAAAGTAAAGTTCAAATATTTATTATTAATTATTGCTATTGAATATTTAATGAGTCATTAATATACATTTAATTAGAATTTCTTGTTACAATTTGTTTTGAATTCCTTCTGTAAATCTTAAATGAAATAACGAAACTATTGAATACTTATGAGAATAATTGAATCGGTTCTTCTAAAGTATCCTGAAGTATACTAAAGAGTTTCTCAACTTGTTTATAAATATTCATAACATTTTTCAACACATAAAGCCATCAATGCACATTCACTTACATACATGTTTTCTACTCATACATAATGATGTGTCAATGTTGAAGATAAATTTTCGATTTTTCGCACTCATCGATAAATCTAACCAAGAGGCTACTGTTGCTATTTACTGATTTACTGTACCTATACTTGTAATACATACTAAATATATATATATTTTTTATTTCATCAGCATAAAGAGCAAAGTACAAAGTACAAGCATTACGCTTCTGGGCGATAAACTAGTGAAAGATAACATTGTCAAATGATACTGATATGTTGTTAAATCAAATACATATCTTATATTATCGTAAGAAATATGGTTTAACCTGTGAGCAATTTCGGTACGTTTAGCTTGATATAATATCTGTATATTCAGAGAGCAAATGCTGCATAGTATATCATCGATACACTTGGCTATGGGAACATTGCTATAAATGAAAGTAAATCCTTTCAGAACTGAAACTGCGGAAATTAAAAGTGTTTGCTCGTCATTGTTAACCAGGTCAGATTCAGTCTTGTAAAATAGCCTACGTATTGTATTCTTCCAGCCTCAAAACAACTCTGCTAGTAATGAGATATGCATAAACATTTGATAGGTTTCTTTGCTGTAGAATGCATTTTGTGCTTCGATGCTCTCATAATATAATGCAGAAGTCTAAGGGCATTTTACTATACATTTGTCTTTGTCATAAATGCTAATTCTCACTGCAGAAAGTAGCAAAACTTTAAAATACGTTCAAAATATGGTATTTCATGAAAAATGCTATTTCTTTCAGTTCCTTATGTTTTGGGTTCAAATCTACATTCTCCATACTTTTCTCAGTAGCAGTCCAAAAATTAGGATCAATGTTATCAGCAAATTTCATTCTCTCAAACGTACAAGTCATATGCTTATATCAGGCAGTATAATTTTTGTTATTTTTGTTGCTTATCGTTGTGGCAAAACATATTTATTTTCTGCCCTTTTTGAGTTTACAAGTAGCTGACATGTTTTCAACACTTCATTAATTATTTCTGTTACTTTGTGCAAAATTACAGTAGGAAGATAGGCTTGCTTCCCCTCTGTGGGCAAATATGCCATTTCTTGAAAGTTTTTGGTTTATATCTGTTAAATGTATTACAATATTGTTTTTTATATTGTAATTTTGGAAAAAATCTACTCGATACTGGGGGGGGGGCATTATTATAAAAAGTAAAACAAGTATGTACCCACCAGTAACAAATTTCTAAGCGAAATGTTAGCTCATATTATTGATAAAAATATGGGTAGAAGAAAAAAGAGAGCTATAAGCAGTCATCAATATCACACTCGCACAACACGCACACTCACACTTATACACACACCACATACTCGCACTGTCATGCATAGATATGCGTGGATTTGGAAGCAGATTAGCAAATATTGAATATTTAAGTAAATACCTAGAATTGAAAAGGATAAACAGCTATAAAAAAGCATATTTTAGAAGGGAGACGGAAATTGTTGTGGTTCTGCCAAAAGTTAGTGTACACAATTGCTTCAGAAAATTTTTCCAAGAATAGGCAAAGAAAATTTGATATACTATCTACATGCAGATCTTCACAAACGAATGCAGCACCAGTGCTAAAGTAAATATTGCCGTATCTTCTACAGCGTCAGGTGCAAAAGACAACTCAGGACGTGAGAATACATGGTCTAAAAGTGATGGTGAGATTGATGATAGGAAAAAGTGGAAAATGCTTGAGAACAAAGTAAAGGAAAGTAAAATTATTCCTCGAAAGAGTCAATCGAACCAGAAACTGTTTTAGAAATACGAGAAGGTGGGTATTTTCAAGAAAATATGAAAGCCTCGGATATGGAACTAGAAATTAGTCTGCTTTCTAGGATGCGGTGATGAAATCCATAACGTGTTATCTCACCCCTACATGAGCTTTTGCATGTAAATGCCTTGAATATATTTCACTATACGGTTATTTAAATATCTGCATTCAATTATAAGTACATGAACGCATGCACACACACACACACGCGTGCACAAACAAATAAGCACACATATGTAATTCATCGATAAAACATATATATAATCATGCATCTTACACCGTCCTCACTCCACCGTCCATCAATTTACGATAAACCTTGTGCGTACACACGGATACTTGCAAGGACGTTTATAGCCTTTTTATGCATGAATACATCCTGAGATCAACAAAAGAGGCATTGTAATCTTCTCCTCCTCCTCATCATCATCATTTAGCGGCAATTCGTCTGTCCTGAGTTCAAAATCCACGAAGTCGACTTTGCTGTTCACCGTATCGAGGATGATAAAATTAGTACCTGTTGAGTTACTTGGGTCGATTTAAATAACTGGCCCCTGGTCCAACATTTCAAGCCTTCTCCCTATAATAGAAAGGATTCTTCTTCTTCTTCTTCTTCTTCTTCTTCTTCTTCTTCTTCTTCTTCTTCTTCTTCTTCTTCTTCTTCTTCTTCTTCTTCTTCTTCTTCTTCTTTCATGGTGTTTCGTTCAAATTTTATCGAGGTCGACATTGTACTTCATCCTTTCGGAGTGGATGGAAAAAGTACCAGTTTAGCAAATGAGTCCAGTAATTGGCTATCCCCATCCCCCAAAATTTCGCGCCCCAATCCTATTGTATAAAAGATTTTTATCATTGTTATTATTATTATTATTATTGTTATTGAGTGTGAGAACAGTGCATGCCGTCAAAGTCACAATGGGGTAAAATATACGAAGTCCTATATACCCATCATGATTTCCCGTCTGATAAGGGTAAACTAGAAACATGCATCACAACCATATGTGCGCGACATGGTGATCTCATATCTAGATAAACAGCGCATGATCTTGCAAGTGGGGCCCAGTTAGAATTTTCTTCTGCTTGAGTAACCCATCCCACTCAAAAGGTCCCTGAATATGGGTTAAGGGTGTTGAACGAAACACCCATGTTTCCAGAGGTGACTTATTCAAAGCCCACAGAATCCTTCTCACACATGACTATGATGCTCCCCCACTACTTCTGCTCGTGATTAGAGATGCACATATCGCCAGCCACTAAGGGACATGCTCAACCGGTTAAGGTCAAACAACTGACATGCAAATATGTGGTATTGAGCAGAATATTTACTGTAGCCCACATTTTATATCAAGACAAAACAGTGTACATGATAATACTTCCAATCAGTTAAGATCAGAAGCCATGAGAGCCACTGCCTGGTACTGCATCAGAGCATTTATTATTATTATTATTATTATTATTATTATTATTATTATTATTATTATTATATTATTATTATCATTATTATTATTATTATTATTATTGATGTTGTTATTGTCGTCCTCCTCATCATCATCATCGTCCTCATCGTTTTTTCTTCTTGCGGTTTTACAACATGTGGCAAAATAGTGTTGATAAATTTCGATGATTGAAATATAAAATTTTCAGAATAAATTATTTTATGACATGACTGTTTTTAAGAATTCGATAATTGATGTGAATTGTCTGGAAATAGAATTAATGCAAAATTTCCTTTCAGGAACATCTTTAAACAAAATTTTTAAATAATATTTCATGTCAGAATTTTATTAGAAGTGTTTTGATAAAATGTATTGATTATAATAACTTACTTTTTTATGATTTCCGTTTGTAAAATTGATTTTGTTTGTCCTGAAATTTCTAACCTAACAAATGTTAAATATTTAAAGCCGATCGGGAATTGGTAGAAATACAAATATATTACTTGCAGGAATGGAAATATTTGTTAGAATGAACACACATTTGCTTTTTTATATTTTTCCTTTAAATTTCAAATTTGCTATTATAATGATTCCCGAAGTCAATGGAACGAGACGTTATATCTGTTGTGTTATTTATTCCATTGTGTCGTAGCATAGTGTACTAAACTGCGTATATAGCCCATATTTACTGCCATAGTAGATTTAAACTTGTCGATCCACATACACATACACACGAGTCGTTGCCTTTTAAGCCTGAAGATCTCTAATGAACAATGTTTCGGCACTTGAAGCGATAATTTCTTCAGTACGTAGTCTTGTTTTATTCTTCTCATTAAATGTTCGCACCGTTTGTGCTGCATATTTTAATGGTTTTACAATATCGTAACGTTTTACTTCTACATCAAATTTTCGTAGAATATCGACATTAACATTAATCTAAACATTTTGCGACAACAAGTTGCAAAACGGCTTTAACTGTCACGTGATGAAATCAATATAGCCAACTTGAATGCAGAATCTATATCATAATGTATCATTAAAAATGAAATATAATAAGAGATGGCGTAAAAAAATATCTAGGAAAAATGTTACCTCATTAACTCAGAGGAAGAATTAGAAATAATAACATGAAAGGGAAGATAGGCTGTGCGAAGCGGCACAGTTTAATTAAAATTAGACTCATCATATTTAAATTCGTGTCAGGAATCAAACAAGGAGCGACAAGATACAGTAATCGCTCGCCATATCGCCGTTCACCTATGGTGGTTCGTCTATCGCGGTTTATTTTTTAAGCTGACGTCCATTCCTCTGTGGTGTTGTTTGCATTTATTATAAAATAAATATATATAAATAATAAACATGAAAATAGATATACAGAAAATAAATATAGAGAATATATAGGCGCAAAGGTGGCTGTGTGGTAAGTAGCTTGCTAACCAACCACATGGTTCCGGGTTCAGTCCCACTGCGTGGCACCTTGGGCAAGTGTCTTCTACTATAGCCCCGGGCCGATCAATGCCATGTGAGTGGATTTGGTAGACGGAAACTGAAAGAAGCCTGCCGTATATATGTATATATATATATATGTATGTGTGTGTGTGTTTGTGTGTCTGTGTTTGTCCCCCTAGCATTGCTTGGCAACCGATGCTGGAGTGTTTATGTCCCCGTCACTTAGCGGTTCGGCAAAAAGAGACCGATAGAATAAGTACTGGGCTTAGAAAGAATAAGTGCCGGGGTCGATTTGCTCGACTAAAAGGCGGTGCTCCAGTATGGCCGCAGTCAAACAAGACTGAAACAAGTGAAAAGAGTAAAAAGAGAACACTACTTGTTTTACTTCGCGGCTTTTCACTTATCCGGGGTGTTTTATAACTGCGACAGTTGAGGTATTACTATATAGGCAAACAGGGAAATTGAGCGTAAAGAAAGAAAAGTATTACAGCTGGTGAGGTCCGAAAAATAAATATAACTTCAGTTTCGATTTGAAAATTGTTAAAATTCACGTCATATCACGCGAGGACAGAATGACAGAAAAGCAACGTAACTGTACGTCATAATTTAAAGTTTTAGAAAGAGCAAAAATATATTCCGTCCCAACAATCTCCTAAATGTGATGAAGTGTAAATACACAGACACACATGCACACATCCGTACATACATATATACCTACTAATACAAGCGTGCAGGCACAAATGAATACATATTTACCTAAATAAACATAAAAAGGAGAAATATTTATATAATGTATATATGCAAATAAAAATATTCATAAATATATATATATATATATATTATATATATATAGAGAGAGAGAGAGAGAGAGAGAGAGATACAGAGAGAGAGAGATACATAGATAGATAGATAGATAGATAGATAGATAGATATACATACATGTATATGCATGTACATATATATATATATATATATATAATATATATATATATATAATATATATATATATATATATATATATATATGATAGATCGGGAGCCACTACACACATTTTTTTCTTTCCTTGTTTCTTTCTGTGTTCCTTTCTGTAGAAGCGCGTAGGCTCGAAACCTAAAAGATTTTTTTCAATTTCTGAGCGTTATACTAATACATCTGTTTGTTTTCTACACCACCTGTCTCTGTCTTCTGTTTTTGTCGTGACTTCTCTCTACATTTATATATATATATATATATACTAGACTTGGTTCTAACTATGATATTAATGTCATCTACATATCTACTCTAGAGTAAGAGAGTTGTGGACTGTTCTTGCTAGTATATGCTTAAGCTTTCTGTCCCACCAGGTCATAAAGAGGCCGGCCACATCTCCAGCTACACCAGCACCGATGAACCTGCATGTATAGTTTCACCGGTGTGTGTGTGTGTTAAATGATTCTCCTCAGTCACAACAGAATATATATATACAGTGATGTTGTTGTACCTTATGTATATGTATAAGATCCAAGAACATCGCTGATGCTTCCTTAATTGCTCGTTGATAAATAGATTATCAGTGTAGACATTTCATCAAACATTTAATGTCGTATTTTCACATTAAAACAAGCTGTATAACGATTTTATCAATCTTCATCTATTAACTAATTTCCTGACCAACACAGACACCACATTCCGATAATATCATAACTTTTTATTTGTACATTCTACATCTTGAAGCTCAGTTCATTATATCAAATGTGTAAAAGGTTCTCGTTTACACTCAACGTTTTATAAACTCTACATAATGAATTTTTATGTCAGTATATAATCAAATGTTTCGCTATATTTTATTATGAAATTTCAAGTTATATTTAGCCTATAGGTCTATAAAAAATAAAGTACATTGCTAGAGGGGATATATCTTAATAATATTGAACGATAAGAAATAGTATTCTTAGTTATCTCCATTGATATGTGTTTTTATTTTATGAAAAATCGATCTGAATTTCTTATTCAAAGTATTTTTTCCATTCTAACGCCTGCTGGACATTGATACAAATATAGGTATATAATGAAAGCACCATAGTGATCTCTTGTTTTGGTTATCAACGGTATTTTTCTGCGTATATTTTCAAGCAAATTCTAACATCAGTCATTGCTTCCTAACAATACAAGAGTGATATAAGTAAAAATAGTTGTTTTCATTCATCTCCTATCGTTTACATGCAATAATAATATTTATATTGAGATAAATGCTTCCATACATATAATTTTTATTTCGAAATATTTCCATATAATGAAACCGCAACTAAAGTTCATACAGAATTTTACTTTCCCACTTTGAAATGCGGGAGTTATTTGGTTTTAGAATGATTTGATTTGGGGTAGGTTAGTAAACCAAGGTATTTCATACTGGGGAGATTGTTGTAAATTTTGACATGCTTTTGATTGAAAGGCTTTAAAACTGATATTCAAATAGAATTTTCTGATACTTAATTTCCCTGTTGGCCTACAATATTACGTTAATTTTTAAGTTTTCAAGCAGATTTCCTATTGAATACAATGTATCCGTTCATTATATTTAAGAAGCATTATTCTAATAGCTAAAGAAATAAAATATACTTCTTAAATCAGCTCATATATCTGCACTCCATGGCTTTTGAGCATTTACATATACAATTCCTTTCTGTTCTGTTTCTTAACACCTTATCAGGTCAATTGAAGGAAATCAAGTGAAATGCAATGAAAGCAGACTTTTGGCTATATTTTCTTATTTTCTTTCATTGGGGGAGGAAACATAACTTTAGCTATTCACCAACTTTTGAACAAATACATTGAGAATTAACTTATTTACTGGATCATACATTCATACCCCACACACATACACACATGCACACGCATGTGCTATCACTTCAAATAAAACATATTTACTTATTTACATATTTTAATCATTGACCTACAACGGTTTTTATATTTTCCCAATCTGAAAATAATTTTATAACATAGGAATGTAAATTCAATCAACCGTCAATAAAAGGATAGCAAAGATCTATCGAACTAGAAGACATTCTTGTTTGACGTTAAGTTTTGAATTCCGATTCAGAAAAATATATTCATACATGCACACCTCTTTATGCATGGATGCATACATAAAAATTTGTACCACGGCCTGTGTTTTACTAATAATTGGTAATTATGTGATTTAGCATAGTGTCACACTCTTCGTTAAATCTTTTGTTTGATATATAAATTCTTCATATACAATATAATTACAATTTCAACTAGTATCAGCTCTCATAAAATTCCTAATATTATCAAGTAATTTATTTAACCTGCCACGACGTTATCTGTTGATAGATAAAGATTTTTCGTAATGCTGCTGTATATGTTAGTGTCATTTATATCAGTCACGTTAAAGAGAACAGTTCTCTCAAGAGTTCTCATATGAAATATTGTCGGATATTAAAATCTACGCTACAAAATATTACAAGAAAATAATAGTAGCCATTTATCAATATTATGGTCAAATTCTTATTGGCAAAAATAAGGGTATATTATGTTTAGCATCATCCATTAATAGTGCATAATATTCGCTAAGAGTAAGCAGAAAAAAGGTTCGTAGAAAGGAGTATGAAATTAGAATTGGTTAGAGAATAATATTTAGACTATATAATTTATGTGTGTATTAACATATTTAATGCAGTAAATTCAGTAAATAATACTTCATCTGAAAGTAAGCTGTACACAGTATCGCTGAACAGGATATTTACAACAATACCAAAATGTGTCCTCAAAAATCTTATGTAATTGTTACTAAAACAAAAGTATATTAAGTATTGACGAATCAGTCTTTTAAATTATTAATCAATTCTAATGTTTTAGAATTACATTAGCAAATACATAATTAACAATGAACTATTTTTATTTACTGAATTTATATATTATCTGAAATATAAAATTTGGAGACAATATTACTCTGATTGGCTTCTATTCGCCGCGTATGTGTGCATAATATATTAGAATGCATACAAAATATGAGATGCTTAATATTCCTCACTCAGTATAATGCATTCAATTCTCATATATAATTGTCACATATTTACGAAAAATGTTTCTAAAAAATACGTAGTAAATCACGTTGCAAGTTCATCATATTGTCAATTCCGATTTTAATGTAATTTAAATTACGTGAAATGTGCGAGTGGTTGGGTTAGAATAGAACTTCAACTAATAATGAAATCTTAATACATTTCCGAAGACAGTGTATGAAACAAAATTAATATAAATGCTAAAATTGAGCACGCATGTATTAATAATTAGTAGATATTGATGATATATATATTTAATATAACTTATAAAGAATCGAGTGATATGCTGACTGGATATAAAACCGGGACTATGGTATATATCAAGTGAACGGAATGCCTACATTGTATTTCTAAAACAAAAGAGAATTAGATTTTTAAGTAAACATTGTGATGTCATTGATATTGTATTATCTATTACGAGCCTTTCAAAGAAACCAGGTTCTTGTTAAAATCACTTTTATCCCAAGGGACATTTTAGGTGCGCATATTCTAGATATGCACACACACTCATACACACACATACACACAAGCACACACAGCGTGCAATTACCATTCATTAATTAAAGCATATCTATTTGACATATTCATTTTGAATACACACATATATATATATATATATATATATTATATATATATATATATGTATGTATACATGTATGTATATACGTATGTAATGTATCTATGCACCATTGCTATATATTTACGACAACTGTCCTCTCATATTTACTCACTTTGACACGCACTTGTAAGTGTAAATGAGTGTAAGAGTAGGTATTTGCGCTTTCCTAATAATTCTGAAATGATTCTAAATATACAGCATGAACATATTTCCACGTATTTGTTTGACGAAAAACGTGACGAAATTAAAAACTAAGTGTAATACAAGATAACTTAAAGTTATATAAATTTACGGCACAAACACATGGTGGAAACCCAGAGAAGTGCTATTGTTTGTGTAAGAAGGGCTTATATAAAAGATGAACATATTTTCAGGCGAAGGCAAAAAGCTGAAAATCAGTTCGAATGCAGATTCATAAGCCTACATCAGGAAAAAAAATGTCATAAATTTAAAAACCTATTATCTTCAATCTATGCATTTGTAGGAATCCTATTTTTGTTTATATGACCTATATTTAAATTCATAAGAAGATTACCGTTTTAACCCATGTTTCTAGTCCTAATTTGAAATATGTTTTAATATACAACGCAGAATGACTGTATAAGTGTTTGTTAGATTGCTCATTGGGAGAAAAATGTAGCACAATTTAAGTTACAGTATTTTGTACAAAGTACACATGACATAATATCTATCTATCTATCCATCTATCTATCTATCTATCTATCTATCTATCTATCTATCTATCTATCTATCTATCTATCTATCTATCTATATATCGATCGATCGATCGATCTATTTATGTGTCTTCCTAACTACCTTTCTTTATATGTATATGCATGTGCATATATCTATGTATCATGAGAGAGAGAGACAGAGAGAAAGAGAGAGCGAGGGAGATAGTGAGAAAAGGGTGAGAATATATATACACATACATATATACATATATATATTTAATTTTGTATATGTAAATATATATATATATATGTATATTAAATTATATATATATATACATGCACACACATATATATGCACTTTATTATTATTGAAGCTGCAAAACATCACAAAAGATATCTTAAAATACGCGGGCATATAGCATAATGGTTAAGAGCGTAAGCTTCTAAACCTAGGATTCCGAGTTCAATTCTTGGCAGTGCCTTGTATAAATAATAATAATAATAATAATAATAATAATAATAATAATAATAATAATAATAATAATAATAATAATAATAATAATAATAATAATAATAATAATAATATCAGCAAAAAATGCCTTAGAAATGAGAACCCATGTTTGGGTTCAAAATTCTACCAGGACACCTGATGAAGGCTGGGGAGTAAATCAGCCGAATCGTTGTGGTCGCAACAAACAAGCTGAGGACACATATCCGTCGAATGTAAATATAGAACAGTATGTAATTTTTTGATTTGAGAAAAATTTGGGCTTCTATTTCTAGTAGAGTTACTAGAGTTATGCATCCTTATCAGTTTGTAAATATGGATTCCTGTAGGCTTTTATGTGTTCCTGTCGAGAACAGTGTGTAATTTGATGCCAAAACGTCTATCTCAAGTGTTAATGTATCTTACTCTAATATTGCATGAACTTAGGTGTTTATACTGGATCCATTTGAGGTAATAGTTTATATTGATATAAAAGTTGACGATAGATGTGGAAATTTCGGTGAGCCTTTCTGTAAGACCAATAAATACCCTAGGTATATGCCTTAAATATTCACTTGAATATCATCATAGTTTAATCTGTGGATCAGTGGAGAGTTGCGCAGAGCAGGTATTAACAGGATGTAGTTGGTAAACGATAGGTGCATATAGAGAAACACACAAATGCGTAAAGGGTATACTGTAATATTAACCTCAACCACTGTATTGTTTCCCGAAATCTCATATATAAATGTGTAAGAACATAAGCACACTTTAGGAGTAATAATTCTTTTAAAAATATTTCCAATAGAAAGGGATCAAGAAATTTCATGATATTAGCATTAACATATACACACAAAAACATATACATTTATAGAAACATGCATACATACACACAAGCAGACATTCACGCTCACATACCTGCAGGCACACACAGATATATATATATATATATATATATATAATATTATTAGTGAATGGAATAAATGGAGTTGAACGAAGATTGTACAGAATTCCTTTTATTACATTCTACACATGTTTCGAAGGCCACAAATTTCCAAATTCTGTTTAAATAAGGGTACCATATTGCGGCTTTCTCTTCAGGAAAAAAAAACAGGAATACCGTCGGTGGAAGCAAGGGGTGTGGGGATGCTCTGTGTGACCAACAGTGAATTTTTCAGAACATTACTGTTGGTCACACAGAGCATCCCCACACCCCTTGCTTCCACCGACTAGATCTGACCGCCGCCTGACCTGTAGATATCTTCAACGCACCAAATCCCCGATTTCAACGTACATTGATAAACAGTTCAGCCATGGGCTCCTAAGGAGCATCTTCGTTCGAATTGCTGTGCCTCTGTTTTGTTTTGTCCTGTCAACGGAATTCCTGATTTTTTTCCTGAAGACAAAAGCCGCAATATGGTACCCTTATTTAAACAGAATTTGGAAATTTGTGGCCTTCGAAACGTGTAGAATGTAATAAAAGGTATTCTGTACAATCTTCGTTCAACTCCATTTATTCCATTCACTAATAATATTAAACTTCAATTATCCGCTCCAACGCACGGTTGCAACACCAAATGGTCTTATCTCCAACCGTGCTGTTTTCCGCTGTGATTTTTGCTACCCAGGTATCAGTTAAACCTTTGAATAATCTGTTACAAAAAAATTCATCTTTCTATTTCAACAAATATATATATATATATATATATATATATATATATATGTGTGTGTGTGTGTGTGTGTGTGTGTGGTGTGTGTGTGTGTGTGTGTGTGAAAACGACTAAAGTTATATTAAATAATATCCCAGGTGAAATAAGTTTTCATGCATGTTCGATCAGTCACCTGATATGAAATGCAAATAAGATGGGCAGAAGATACGAAATATCATACATTTTCCAAAAGTGACATGCCATTAAGGAAAATGTGTTTTTATTTCAAGAAGACTAATCCTCGCAGAATTTGTTGTTCGTCTTCTTGAAGTAAAGCGATACTTCAGAATATATTTGAAAAGACCATGCGATACTAAATATGCAAAGTGAAAGGGAATATGAGCTAAAAGAAACAACAGAATATCTATGGGCACGTAATTCAACACCAAAAACGAAAAGGGATTACACTTTTACACTGTTGTTCCTTTTCTTGTTTCAGTCATT
>NC_043003.1:111238787-111248787 GCF_006345805.1 Octopus sinensis | reverse complement strand
CATATAACAATAGAAGAGAAAATATAAACACATAAAACCGAAAGAAAATATAGAGACCTCACAAATTAACACATTCAGAACACATTCAGAAACAATAAAAGCTATATCGCCTATCTATCTATCTATCTATCTATCTATCTATCTATCTATCTATCTATCTATCTATCTGTCCGTCTGTCTGTCTCTCTGTCTGTGTGTCTGTCTGCCTGCATGTCTGTCGCTCTCTCTCTATCTCACTCTGTATGTATATATATATATATATATATATATATATATATATATATATTATATATATATATATAACATATGGGTGTTTGGTTCACAAGTGATCTAAACGATTAGGTGCGCTAGAATTCCACCTACGGATTCATGCTCTGGTTTCTACAAATTCGGAAAGTAGAACTATGAACATTTATGGTTAGGTTTTCTTGTTTCGTTCCTTCTCCTTATTCTTTTATTCCTTTCCTCTATATCATCTTATTATTATTATATACCGTTCAGGTTTTTTTTTTTACCTATTTGTCTCTGATAACGGAGTATCCTATACTCGGGGATATCCCACCAACAGCTGTCAGAATTTGAATTTCTTCCTATAATAATATTGTATATGACTTGAGATATTTGCCTTGCCTTAATGTTTGCTGTCGTGTTTAAGAACCCCCCTCCCCAACACACGCGCGCGCACACACATACACACACACACACACACATATATATATATATAATATATATAACATATGGGTGTTTGGTTCACAAGTGATCTAAACGATTAGGTGCGCTAGAATTCCACTACGGATTCATGCTCTGGTTTCTACAAATTCGGAAAGTAGAACTATGAACATTTATGGTTAGGTTTTCTTGTTTCGTTCCTTCTCCTTATTCTTTTATTCCTTTCCTCTATATCATCTTATTATTATTATATACCGTTCAGGTTTTTTTTTTTACCTATTTGTCTCTGATAACGGAGTATCCTATACTCGGGGATATCCCACCAACAGCTGTCAGAATTTGAATTTCTTCCTATAATAATATTGTATATGACTTGAGATATTTGCCTTGCCTTAATGTTTGCTGTCGTGTTTAAGAACCCCCCTCCCCAACACACGCGCGCGCACACACATACACACACACACACACACATATATATATATATATATACCTAATAGGTAGGTGTATGTTTTTTCCTAAAACAAATTACTTATGCATTATCGAGCAATTTTTCATCATCTCCCATACGCTCGGCGAGACCTACACTATTACATGCAGGCATAGATACACGAATACATGTATACATACAAATATATAAATGTGTGTGTGCGTGCACGTGTGTGTGTGTGTGTGTGTGTGTGTGTTCGTTTATGTATAGATGTATGAGTATATTGGGACCGAAGATTATGCACCAGAAAACAAATAGAGTGTTCAACAGGAAACCTACCTTTATATTACGCCAGAACTTGAAGCTGCAAGAGTTTCACGTCCTTGCTTATCAGAAATGTGTGGAAATTAGAGGGAGCACAGCAACTGTATATATATATAATTATTATTATTTGAGGGAATAAAATCCAAACTTACAAGGAAAAAGTATTCAAGTTAGAAATACTAAATCAAATTCAACAATATAATATAATATATTAGAAAAAATCCTTCTATCAATTCAAAATGAATAATTAAATTACACCATCTAGAAAATTACATATAATAGAAAAGTTAAAGTTAAAATAATAATTACAAATAAAGATTAAGTAAATTACAAGAATGTTAATTACAAATTAAAAGAAAAGTTAAAATTAAAATAACAATGAAAAATTATAACATTCTTGTAATTTACTTAATCTTTATTTGTAATTGTTATTTTAATTTTAAATTTTCTATTATGTGTAATTTTCTAGATGGTGTAATTTAATTATTCATTTTGAATTGATAGAAGGTGGGATTTTTCCTAATATATTATATATGTGTGTATGTATGTAATGTGCGGTAAGTAGCTTGCTTACCATCCACATTGTTCCGATTCAGAACAACTGCGTGGCACCTTAGGCAAGAGTCTTCTCCTATACCCTCGGTTAACCGACCAAAGTCTTGTGTGTTGATTTGGTAGATGGAGACTGAAAGAAACCGTTATATATATATATATATATATATATATATATATATATATATATATATATATAATATATATATAATATATATGTATATATCTATCTATCTATATATGTATATATATATGCGTGTTTGTGTGTGTGCTCACCCGTGTGTGTGTGTATGTTTGTGCGTCTGTGTTTGTACCCCCACCGTCGCTTGACAACCGAAGTTGGCGTGTCTACGTCCCGTAAATTAGCTGTTCGGCAAAATGAGCCCGATCAAATGAATACTAGGCTTACAAAGAATAAATCCTGGGATCGATTCGTTCGACTAAAGGCGTGCTCCAGCCTTGCCGCAGTCAAAGGACTAAAATAAATAAAAGAATATATGTATATCTATATGATTAAAACAACGAAAAAAATAAAGTAAATAAGTAACCATTCTAGATAAGATGGAACGTAAAATCACTGGAATCTGGTTCAATTTCTCTCTGGGCGTTAACTGCTTGTTGCAAAGAGAAATGATAACCCTCATTTTGAATACATGTATAAACGGTTATGATGAACTATGATGTGGGTGTGTAAGATTCTCTTTTCTTGTTACGAAAGGACATAGGAAATATAAATTAAGCATTATTAAGAATATTATGAAATGTTCCAATGCACCATGCTTTGGAAACGTCACATTAGGCATGGTAACCTAATCGACACTTTATACATGGACGAAAACAGAAGTGTAGAGTAGATATGATGAAAAATGCATGCTGGGAAAACATTTTGATATATTAGGAACAAATCCTCATCTCGTGTGTTAAGAATATTTTGTCTCTGTTTTCTCACCTTTGTACGTCTATGCATAAGCAGCTATATTACCACGTCAATAGCTACATGCGACTACATAATGATGTGCTTATACACAAATTTAATTTTGTACTTTATGACTGTTTAAAAAGACATACACGTATTTGTATATTCACACCAAATATTCAATTTAATTTCATGAGAAATATTCTTGGTGTCAGAGATGCACATCTGCAAGCTTATATAACACTAATATAATCCACATTCTTAAACATGCATTCGCAAACGTGGTGTTTTTTGACGTGCATTTTTGCATATTATTACACATGCAATCATATATTTGCATAGACTCATAAACGCACGTTTGCCCATGTATAGGCATGCAACTTCATTTTAACTAATCGATCAAATGGAGGAACGAGCAAATCAAATGAATTACATTAAAACAGATCAACTTGAAAGTGTGATAAATAAATAAGATAAATAAATATAAATATTATTGTTACGGTCCTGAATAATGAATGCTAATCGGTGAATAAATAAGTGTTAAAAATGTTATGCTATTCTACAATGTTAGTATACGAGAATAAACCAAACAGGAATAGATCACTTCAAACGTTTTCGAGAACAAACCAAAATTACCTGAAATATCCCACACTAGTTGTATATATTTCAAAGAATTCGTTTCTTGTCTGCATAGTAAGGGAGATTATAAGGAACAAAATTCTAGTGTTTTTATGATTTAAGCAATTGGAGTCACCTTACAGTTTGTACATTGTATCAATTAAGTATGAATAGAATATCATCTGGATCGTAAGATATCCATAGCAATATGGCAATATTGGCCCAATGATTAACCATGCGTCTGTGTATATTCGATCTGTTTTATTTATGACAGCTCAAATTTACTTCCATAACCAGGTCCGCTAGGCATTTAGGGATTAACAAAAAAATGACAATTGAAGCGTGGGAAGTGTTTATAAGCCATTTAAGAAACACATGAAAACCGTTAGATTCACTTCAACATATAAATTTAATTTGTCATAATATTTTCGTCGCTTTCAGACCGCGACTTGTTCACTGACAAAACTGCGTGACTACACTGGTAAATTCATGTTTGAAACATGTTTGAAACATTTTCTCTTAGTCTTTAGTAAGTTTTATATGTCATCGCGTATGTGTTTACCAGAATAGAAGAAAACACAACACTGTTCAATTACCATACAGCAAGTGATCATCCCATTTACAGCTAGAGGAAGTTTATGAGATATGATTTTCCCTATCCTTAGCAACGAATTAAGCAATGGCGTATATAAACTACTTTGGAAATGTCTAGAATGCATAATTATCTAATCAATTTCCTACCGAAGATCTCATTCCTGATGTCTACTGAGAAGCGATTGTATATTAGTTTGAGGAAAACGTTTGCTACACCATAACCCTTGGCGTTTTCAACTATTATATCTCGACACATTAATATCCGCTATAAAATTTATTTTCAGTAAAACTATTAGTTTGGAAAGCTTAGTACGAGTGTTGAGGCGCACGAAAAAATGTGAACTAATTTGAAAGTAATATTACAATTTTCTAAAATTGTTTTTTGTTAGCAATCCAAGATGTTCATAGTTAATTCTATAGGGACCACTTGAAACTTCAATACAAATCACATTAAGCCCTATTACACTTTCTATGAAAAACTATTTCATATGAAGAAAAATTATAAAATGCAACGCAGCACTTTACTCTGCTTGGTTCAGCATTATATTCGTGCGTATGTTTTTGTATATAATTATGTGTTTGTGTTTATGTTTATGTCCCAACGGCAGCATAAAATTTACGCTTATAATAACATATATCTTTCCCCATCGATGTATACCTACATCTATTCATATGAATATCTCCCTACTTAACTCTCTCTGTCTTAATATACGCCTAGGCATTTATTTATATACAAAAGCATATATATCTGTTTATGCTTATACATGTATATGAATCTCTCTCTCTACCAATCTATCTCTCTATCCATTTATCTATCCATATATATATATATTTGTATAACATTTTCTCTTAATGGATATACTCCTTTACATTTGTGTAAATTTAGTATTTGTTACTCATAGTATATGTCATATGTGAATTCAAGCTGTTTTACATTTAATATAGGGAAAAAGAACACAAAATATATAAAATTGTTTTTCATAACCCAACGTGAAACTTGAAAATTATTGAAACAGATATCATAATAAAATGGAAAGTAAATATTACAGTCTCTTAAAAATCTAAGCGTTGCCCGAACTACTACTGGGCGAAATTTTTTTCATTTGGCGTGGAAAGTGATTCGGTTGTTTCCATTAACATAAATTTAATATACTCTTTTAGGCTCAATATTATTCCATAAAGGAAAAATTCAATCGTCACAAAGTGGGACTAAGGGAGCCGAGACATCAACATTGGTAGAAATCAGAGTTTTTTCCAATTACATTAAGAGTATTTTACTCTTTTTCCACCAGTGTAGATGTTTCAGTACCTTTAGTCAGACTTAATATATATATGTATGTATATATATATATATATTATATATATATATATATATATATATATATATATATATATATATATATATTATATATATATATATATATATATATACATATATATATATATTATTAATACATATACACATATACATATACGTATACACATATACTATATATACACATATACATATACACATATACATGTATACTATATATATATACATATATATATACATATATATATATATATATATATATACATATATATACATATATATATATATATCATATATATATATATACATATATATATATATACATATACAATATATATATATACGTATATATACATATACATATATATAACATATATATGCCTATATATATGCATATATATATATACATATATACATATATATACATATATATACACACATCTATATATATACATATATATATATACATATACATATATATATATATATATATATTATATGCACAATAGAACGAATGGCTTTACACCAAGCAGCTTACTGGTAAAGCACGGCAACTTTCGCAGTGATCGTTAGGTAGATGCCAAATGAAAGACGGAAGATGAAATGTACGAGAATTTATTATATATGACGACAATTGTTTATACACATCTAGCATCGATTCCTCCTGCGCAGGGACACTCAACAACTGGTTCCGGAGCAACCGGTGGTGTAGATGTATCACCGTCGGATGATGAATAAATAAAACTCGTTAAAATGAGTTTTCCGCAGTGTAAATTTCCATTTTGTAGAATGAAAAGCAGCCAGGCGGAGGAAATATCTTCATTTACATAGAAGACCAAATATGAAATCACAGATAGAAAAGAGACAAAAGAACGCAGAATCCAACAGGAAAAGTCTTAGAATAACCGTTAACAGATATGGATATATAAACACCTTTGGGCAAGCTGCATGATGCGAGCACAATCGCTCATGTAAGCATCCGCAGAAATGCTAGCATATGCACACGTGAGGTTTGGTGCACTCATGATCACAAAGCGAATTAGGTATTTGCTTGGTGTTTATAAGAATAGGGAAGTTAAAAATAAACTTACGTCATCCATACTTTAAATTAAATTAAGTTAAGTTAACGGTTACTCAAAATTCATTCCCACTGCATTGTGCGAAAGTACATTCATATGCGTGTGGGCATCTCGAGAGTCGTTCAGAAATTCTATTAATGACCCCGTTACCCAACAGAATAGGCAGGGATCCTCCGGCGTAGAGACGGCATCTCCTGGAAATTATATTTTATTGTGCCACGTACTTTATTATGGACCAATTAATGCTGTACTTCGTTTTATCCTCCTTCATTCGCCATAAAAAACTCTGCCAAAGATGTTGAATGTCTCTTATTGATTGTTTTAAAGCTGGCAACGTAGTTACGATAACGATTCTTCAATGAATCAGCCGTCTGCCCAACAGGGCCATCCCATATTGTGTTCGGTACATTTGTATTCAAGATTTGTACCCTTATAGAGAATCATCAAAGGAAATTTTGATTTTTCTCTGCAAGAGCATTTTTCGTATTTACTTATATATAAGGCTGCTCCGACTTCATCTATCTATCTATCTATCTATCTATCTATCTATCTATCTATCTATCTATCTATCTATCTATCTATCTCTAGCTTTCTGTATTACACGAATCAAACGAGAAAGAGAGAGTCGCAGATAAACAGGTAGGTATTTAGATAGCTAGGTGAATTTGTCCTCCCACGGCCTGAAATCCGTCTCGCTTTTTTTACGTCCCCATAACTTAATGATTCGTCAGAAGCGCCTCGTTTGTTAAGTACCCGATTTTAGAATAAGGTACTGGGGACGATTTGTTACACCAAGTCATTAAAATTGGTTGAATTACTGTATCAAGTAAAAAGTAAAAGATACACATGCACGGAATGAGTAAACTATATGCAAATCATTGATATTTGAGATTGCTTCCAAACAGGCGAGCTGGCAAAATCGTAAGCACGCCGTACAATATGCTCGAAAGCATATTGTGCATCTGAGTTCAAATTACGCTGATAGGAACTAAACTTTTATCATGTTAGGGCTCTATAAAACAAGTAGCATTTCAGTACTGCGGACGATCTAATTAACTAGACCCACCACTTAAGTTGCTGGTCTTGTGCCTAAACTTGAAAATAATGTTTTGAAGGAGGTGAACCAGTAGAATAATTAGCTCGCCGGGCATTCGCAGCATTTCGTCCGTCTTTACATTCTGAGTTCAAATTCCCTCGAGGAATGTACATTTAATCATTTTGGAGTCGATGAAATACTAGGAGGGATGCGACCCCCTCCGAGAAATTGCTGGCCTTCTGTCAAAATTTGAAACCAATATTATAGTCTGTTGCTAGGAAAATCACTTTATATTTATATAGTGTTGTGCCTAGAAACTAGCAGTTTTATAAGAAGATAATGTATTTAGGTTTAGCCTTTTATCATGTAATGCATTTATCGAGTCTATAAACAAACGTTATAGAATATTATAACATACATTAAACAAAATGTCCAAATACACCATCTATTTAAAAGCAAAGAGTCAATAGTATATTGATAAAAATAAAGAAAGGAATCAGACAATGCCTTCTACGTAATCATTACACCAGCTGTAAGCAAACAACGCACCGTCTAATGTTTAGGCTCTTTGAATCAATCTATTATTCATTTGGCATGTTTGTACAGAGCTTACGTGATGTTTACTTATATATTACAGCATCGTTGGTACTGCGTATTAGATAGAAAGCAATGTAATCTTATGTGCTTCAGACTAAAAGTAAAATAAGATTTTGGCAAAGATTGAATTAGGAAGACGATATTTGTAGGCTCAATATATTTGTCATTTGAGTTATTTACGGCTCCGTTCACAAAGTTGCCGACACATACACACATATTCACACGCATGCTTCCAGCTTCGACAGTTTACAGCTGTTGTTCTACTGACATCAGATTGAAATATCGCTGGGATGTATCGCCAGAAAGATTCTTCAAGACCTAGGTGTAAATGAAGAACGAGGTGATCGAATAGTTTCAGTTACTAACGATTGTGAAACCCAAGGTAAAGGTGCCTGAAACAATCACTCCATGATCCTCACAAGACAAAATAAAAGTGGATTGATTGTTGCATAGACATAAATACATACATACACACACATAATATGCATTACACACACACACTCCACACACGCATATATATATATATATATATTTATATTATATATAATATATATATTATATATATATATATATATATATATATATTATATATATATATATATATATATATATATATAATATATATTTCAAGATACAATAGCATTTGAACATAGATGGGTCAATGGTTCAATTTGTTGAAAACATTGAGATTTTACGCTAAACGCAATTAAAATGTCACAGCGTAGATGCATTCGACCATACGTTTCCTCAATGCAAAGGTCGTCGTATAAAGTCTTCAAATATACGTTTGTAATCAGTCAGTGCTGAAAATTTCAGCTCCAAAGCTGCTCCCAGTGAGATTTTATGGCCATTAAAATGTAACCAATTTCGAAAATGTTTGAACTGTTGAAATTGTTTCATTTGTATGGTACCACTATCCAATAATCTAAATAGTTTTGATGCCATAACTTGGAATGTATATTTCTTTAATCTACGCCGTATCAAGTCCATCTGGCACTGAAGATCAATTTCCTCAACCATATAGGAAAAATGCCAACCGAAAATTGCAAAAATTCACGTAATAAGAGGTATTGAAAAAATCAAATTTTAGGCAGCTATTACTTAATACCAAGTGTTAGTTAGCACCCATCGTCTTTATTATTACAGTAGGTCAAAAATCTCAACAAAGTACAGATATTCACCTATTCAAAAGACTGTTTCCTTGTGCAACGTTGATCGTGGTGGATGGGTGCAACACGTTACAAATTGAAAATGCTTGAATAACTACTCGTGTTTTTTCAGTGTAGGAACCAGAATAAATCCTTACGATGGAGATGAAATTATATGAAACTAGATATACTCCTGGTGCTGTGTACAGAAATGTAGAAATACAGTGCTGAAACACACACCTGAACAGAGCTCAGAATAGTAATTCTCGTTTTATGTGTTAATTCGGATGCGCGGAAATCAATGTGCGACAATTAGGAACACTTTCAAACCTGGAAATCCTTGGAGATTGAACTCCTTACAATACAAGAAGTGCAAGGTGAATCAGAAATGATATCTCATACCGTAATGGTACCTATTAGATTCAGGGCTCGAAAAACCTTAATAATTTAAGGGTGAATGATAAATATTTTAACAGTTTCTTCGACTGTATTTTCCATCCAAAGTTGCAGAAAAAAATTACAAAATCTAGTGGAAAGTAAGAAACATGAACATTGGAAAACAAAATTGATTCAAAAGATATTTGCTAGCCTCGTGCATATCACGTGATCATGAGTTTAATAAAAGCTATTTCACCTACTTCATTATCTCCATCTGTATATATATATATATATATATATTATTCATATATAATATATATACATATATATATATTATATATATATAT
>NC_043003.1:111211287-111236287 GCF_006345805.1 Octopus sinensis | reverse complement strand
GAATTTTATGAACGTCTAATACGTAGATTCTCAAATTTATGAAGCTCCACTGATCGAAAGTATATTCTATAGCGTTATCCCAAAGAGACTGAATTCTTTCTCCATTATTCCAGGCGATTTTCAATGATTAATTGTGCAGCTGTTGTTTAGTTCACTTCAAACTGAAATAACAATAATGAAACAATAATAAACAAAATATGGAAAAAATATAAAACGATAAATATATGATGAAACAGAGAAATCAATGAAGCAATAAATATTTCTTGAACAAATAGTTTTAGAAATCCCATTCTGTATACTTATTTCACTCACCCCACCACTTATCCTCCATTAAATCTCGTTCCAATAGAGTTTTTTTTTTCTTTCTATCGGCAAAATGCATTTTTTGTTGAGTGTCTTCTAATCGATTAAATTGGCCCCTGAAAACATATTTCAGAGAGTCTAAAATTGTGAACGTTAATATTAAGACTGGAGAGTTATACATTTAGGAAAAAGAGAAGACTGATACTGTCAGACTAAAATATTTCGAGCTCAAAGGCAATCTTATCTAAAAAAGAAAAAAAAAACAAAAAAACTAGTGGTTTTAAAGCTGGCAGTTCGACTTGCCATCGTCGTCTGAGATGTAGAGACAGCTTGTTTTCTTATTGTTAAATGGGTTTACATTATGGATTAAATGTAACTTACATTTTCGAACTGGAGTTCAAATTTTCATATGAATTTAGCTGGGACAATGTGTATCGTTGTACGTCAGTCAGATTGGCACTGGATAAAAATCAATATTCAAACGTAATATTTATTTTGAGTATAGAAGGCACAAGTCATTACATAATGCACTCTCTTTCATTCTATGAATCTATTTTAACCATGATGCTATCTATTTATGACTGCCATCTATGATGGCTCCTTCACTTATCACTACTACTATCACTATTACTGCTTCGCACACTTTCTCACCCATTAATTTAGCATTAGATGGGTTTCGAAATATAAAAAAAGCACGTTTGATTATAGCGTAAACTAACTTTCAATACAAATCAAAATATAAAAGACGTAACGTAAATGATTTCAATACCTATGTTTACTCGTTCATTAGAAGTTTCTCATCTAATCGATTGTGATGTGTTGCTATCTTGAAAAAATGGTAACCGAATTTTCCTCGTATTGAGTATTAAATATGAAAAAATGTCTAAGCGATATTGGTGAAATATATGTAGTACATATTTTTAACATTTGCTGCAAAATATCAGGTTTCATTATTTTATTAAAATATTTGTTAGTTTAGTAATGGCCTCTACTGTATAAGATATATCGCACATACACGAAAAGAAGTAGATTAATCATTACATATTCGTAGAAAACAAGCAAATACAAATAAAAATCAACTGAAAACAAGAACAGAACAAAGCAAGCATGAAATGATGCAGCGATGTGCATATTCAAGGAAAAACAGTTAAATACTCAGTCACACATGAGTACGCATCAACTCAGACAAAATTATTACTCGCGCACACACGCATACACACAATCCACGCACACGCACGTGCACACACACATATCCATATAAACACACACACACACACACATAATATAATATATATATATATATATATATATATATATTATAATATATATATATATATATATAAACACTCTTATAGTTACACATAAATACCACTGTTAATATTTAAAAAGTAAGTAAACCAGTACAGAGAAATATCGTTAATAATATTTAGACTGAACGTTCACACAGAAAGTTTGATTCACCAGTTTATAGTTAATTGAGTTTTTGTTGACCGACCTAAACACAAGAAAAAGAGCGTACAGCGATGAAATCAAAATAATAAAATTATGATGGAAGCAGAATGTTCAAGGTTCGTTTTTCGTTTAGCCAATCATAAAATAATTTTGAAGAAAACAAAATGAAAATGTTAGACAATGAGCTTAGAGTAGAAATATAGCGAATATCAAAGCAAAAGTTGTGTTATCAATATGAAATACGAAATATATACTTTCCATTAACGTTAAGACGTCGTTTGGAAAATGCGGTAGAAAGTTTCAAATAGAGTGATAAACAGGGAGATAGTTATTTTTAAAATGTGTGTAAAGCATCAGAAACATATTTATTTAGAAATATATATATATGAAGGAAGAAATATTTTTAAACAAAGACTGGGATTTCATGTATTTCTTAAATGTTGTAGACAAATGATTCGCTACCACACGGGAAATGCAATTTATATATATAGTTATTGATATGGATTTCAAATTTTGCCACAAAGCCAACAACTTTAAGGAAAGAGTGAGTTGATTTTATCAACTCTTGTACTCAATTAGAACTTCTTTCATCGATCCTGAAGGTCGAAAGGCATAGTGGACTTCGGCAGAATTTAAACACAGAGCGTAAATACAGACAAAATATAACTAAGCATTTCGCCCGGCGTGTTCACGATTCTGCTAGCGCGCAACCTTCAGTATCGGTATTAATACTAGTTTCAAATGTTGAAAGAAGTCTAGTAAATTTTGCGGTGGGGTTAACAAATAAGATGGGAAGATGTATATTAGAGATATGTAGTCTGCGCTGTTCAACATCAGCTCTGCCCCCATGTGATCACTCTCTTCGGAAATATTTTATGCTTCTGAAGGTGTCTTTTGGTAAGGTATTCAGGGCATCTCCATAAAAACTACAGATTAATGATTCGGCTTTTCATTCCACCCTGACTTTAAGACAATATCAAATTACATGCAGCTCTCATAAAATGTATTAGTTACGCAGCTGATACAAAATTTGCAAACCACTACTGGCAGAAAACCTAGTCACTTAGGATAATTTCTTGCATAGTTATGATGAAATGTTTAGGCGCAAGAGTGGCTGTGTGGTAAGTAGCTTACTTACCAACCACATGATTCCGGGTTCAGTCCCAATGCGTGGCACCTTAGGCTAGTGTATTTTACTATAGCTTCGGGCCGACTAAAGCCTTGTGAGTGGATTTGGTAGACGGAAACTCAAAAGAAGCCCGTCGTATATATGTATGTATATATATTTAAATATATATATATATATATATATATATATATATATTATATATATATATATATATATGTGTGTGTGTGTGTATATGTATGTATATGTGTATGTTATATATGTATGTATATATGTATATATATATGTATATATATATGTATATATAATATATATATATATGTGTATATAATATGTATATATATATGTGTATATATATATATGTGTGTGTGTGTGTGTGTCTGTCTGTCTGTGTTTTCCCCCTAGAATTGCTTGACAACCGATGCAGGTGTGTTTACGACCCCGTCACTTAGCGGTTCGGCAAAAAGAGACCGATAGAATAAGTACTTGGCTTACAAAGAATAAGTCCCGGGGTCGATTTGATCGACTAAAGTCGGTGCTTCGGTATAGCCGCAGTCAAATGACTGAAACAAGTAAAAGAGTATCATGGCTGACAATAGTATACTCCTTGGTTGGGCAATATGGAAGGCATTGAGTCTAGCCGGAGGTATGTAAATATAAATCAATATCTGTATATGCACATATAGTGAAATACACTTATACATACATGCATACACATTTGTGTCTGTGTGTTTGTATGAATATGTGCTTTGTGTGTATGTGTGTATGCGTGTGTACATGTAGAAAGGAATGACTTTAGGAAGCGCTGAATAGTTGTTGATCTTTAGAGAAGAGGCTTCACGTGCATGTAAGTGTTTTGGCACTTCGATTCTTAATTCCTAAGATGAACGGACCGCAATCATATCAGGGTCTGCCACAGTGTGTGATGTTAGCATTTTTATCTGCAACTTCTTAATGGGCCATGTAACCGAAAGTCTAGACATCTTTGCTGCTGCAACGCCTTCCGTTAGAAAAACAAGTAGCACGTATGATAAATTTTACTTTCTGAAGTTCACTTTTGTTTCCCGAAACCCACTTGGAATACGTCCCAGTCAATGCTGGCATGACCCATTTGTGGAACACTGTTACTTAAAAACTAAGATTTGTTGCGTGACAGCATAGGCGCATTTAGCGGCAAAATCTGCACGCCGATGTTCCTACATTTGTATATACATAAATAAATATGCATGCATACATGTATTTATATTAATATGCGCAAAAACACACAGGCACCACAGACACACGCTCCTCACGCAAACATATATATTATATATATATATATATTATATATATATATATATATATATATATATATATATATATATTATATTATATTAAATTAGAAATAAAACCACTATTAGGCAAATCATACAATGAAAAACTTAGCCAATACATAAGATTAATTAATTTATATTATTTAAATATATATCAAAATTATTAAAAAAATATATTTATTATAAAACTACGATCGTTTCATGGCTGTTTAATTTTTAAAATTTAAAATATATATATATACATACATATTACATATATATATATATATACACACATGTATATATATACACACACACACATCATGCAAGAATACATACGTACACAAACACGCATATATTCACATGTAGTAAGAGACAAACAGAACGAGATATTGGTAGACAGAATCATAGACTGACATGATATAGGTTCTTATCAAGAATTGCAAACACGGACAAATGCTTTTCTGTTGTTTTAATATGCATTGTCAGTATTATTTTTATATAATCCGTATATAATATTTATATGCAAAAGAGTAATAACAAATTTTCTGTTCAAACTTATGGCGCTATCAGCGTAAATAGAATATGTAAAATAGAAATTTTGCTAACGTTTTCATTAAATTTTACAGATATATCATTTATCTGTTTTATAGATGCTATTACTTTAATGTTTTCGTGAATTATTTCTTTGAGCTTTAGCTATAAAAGGTATTCGATTCTTATGATATCGATATATCAATGTAAAAATCACAAAATCTCATGCACATAGATATATTCTTGGGAAATAAGTTATCACTTTCTTAGAATCAAACATAAAAGCAGACACAGACGGCCAAAAATATATACATACACATTACACACACACACACACACACACATATATATATATATATACATATGTACGTACGTGTATATACAAATATATATATATATATATTTCTTTAAAAGATTTTATATATATATATATATATATATATATATAATATATATTATTTTCTTTAAAAGATTTTATATATATATATATATATATATATATATATTTATATAAATTTATATAAACATGCATGTACAAAGAGGTGTATGCATAGCTGCCCACAAACATATGTATGTATGTATGTCTGGAGAGAGAAGGATGGAGAAATAAGAAAGAGAACTAGTTCGAATGAGAGTAGCCTCTACACAAAATTGAATACAAAACATGTTCACTTTACATATTCGTAAAATTCGATATGCATTCTGTCTAAATCTCCTTCAGTCAGCTAAATCCTGTCTCTCTAATCTCTCTCCCTATGTATCTCAGTATCTATTTAACTATCTCTTTGTCTATCACTTGGTGCATTTAAATATACTGATATATATTCTAATGTTAAGATTCTATGAATGTGTTTCTGTGGGCATACACATTATACGTCAACATACAATCTGTTTGTTGATATAAAATGTATTCTCAGAATTGCTAAATCTAATCTGCCCCATGGTATATTTCCCTATTTAATCCGCTCTTTCTCCCTCTCTTATCTCATAGTATTCTTCAGAGTTAAAATGTATAAACAGCCTTCTAAGTTATTAAAGTGATAAATATTTCTGGATGGCCAGATTTTCTACTGATATTACGTTATTTCAATGTGTAAAGGATTTACATGACATTGAAATAAAATCGATGCAATCAATGACAAAATCTTATTCTATTTCTGATCATTTAATACTTTTATTTTAATTCAGTAATATACATAAAGTCGAATATATAACAATGAAAACCCTTCTATTGTCAGCAGCAATGTACCTAGTTAAATGACACTGAGCACATTTACTTCTTAAGCAGAGCTTTTGAATTAATGCTCGTTTTAAAAACAAATCAATCGTTAGATCTTATTTTTATCAATAGGCACATAAGGAGGTCGATAATTGAATGTATATTTATAAATTTCAGTCCAACTTCTATTTATGAAACATCTGTATTCATAAATTCTAAATAGCTACACAGGCACAGATGTAACCTGATTTTTTTTCTTTTCATTTTAACATTGATCATACGTCTTCCAATATATTATTAAATTCACCTTATGCACTTCTGAGATTGTTCGACAATAAATAATGCGTCTATAAATAAACTAATATTTAATATAGACACATAAAATCCGCACACGCTCACACATATTCATACATATATTATCTCACACATTTCATATTAGAAACATATATATGTTTGGTCTGGTCTCTCTTTCTCCCTCGTCCTCTCTCTCTGTCTCTCTATCGCGCGCTCTATCTCTAAATATATATTTTCATGTGTCTGTGAATACGTATGTGTGTGTTCACGAGAAGACTAAGCATACGATACGAAAACATCAATCCAAGACATATATGTTTGTGTTTATTGTATATGAAATTATATGCAACTTAAAGATTGCTTAATGTAGACTAACGTGTTTAAGAAAATAATTCAAGTAATAAGTATAGACACAAATACATATATATATATATATACACTTATTCGTTACATATAAATATAAATACGGATATAATATATATATATTTCTTTAAAAGATTTTATATATATATATATATATATATATATATATTATATAAATTTATATAAACATGCATGTACAAAGAGGTGTATGCATAGCTGCCCACAAACATATGTATGTATGTATGTCTGGAGAGAGAAGGATGGAGAAATAAGAAAGAGAACTAGTTCGAATGAGAGTAGCCTCTACACAAAATTGAATACAAAACATGTTCACTTTACATATTTCGTAAAATTCGATATGCATTCTGTCTAAATCTCCTTCAGTCAGCTAAATCCTGTCTCTCTAATCTCTCTCCCTATGTATCTCAGTATCTATTTAACTATCTCTTTGTCTATCACTTGGTGCATTTAAATATACTGATATATATTCTAATGTTAAGATTCTATGAATGTGTTTCTGTGGGCATACACATTATACGTCAACATACAATCTGTTTGTTGATATAAAATGTATTCTCAGAATTGCTAAATCTAATCTGCCCCATGGTATATTTCCCTATTTAATCCGCTCTTTCTCCCTCTCTTATCTCATAGTATTCTTCAGAGTTAAAATGTATAAACAGCCTTCTAAGTTATTAAAGTGATAAATATTTCTGGATGGCCAGATTTTCTACTGATATTACGTTATTTCAATGTGTAAAGGATTTACATGACATTGGAAATAAAATCGATGCAATCAATGACAAAATCTTATTCTATTTCTGATCATTTAATACTTTTATTTTAATTCAGTAATATACATAAAGTCGAATATTATAACAATGAAAACCCTTCTATTGTCAGCAGCAATGTACCTAGTTAAATGACACTGAGCACATTTACTTCTTAAGCAGAGCTTTTGAATTAATGCTCGTTTTAAAAACAAATCAATCGTTAGATCTTATTTTTATCATAGGCACATAAGGAGGTCGATAATTGAATGTATATTTATAAATTTCAGTCCAACTTCTATTTATGAAACATCTGTATTCATAAATTCTAAATAGCTACACAGGCACAGATGTAACTGATTTTTTTTCTTTTCATTTTAACATTGATCATACGTCTTCCAATATATTATTAAATTCACCTTATGCACTTCTGAGATTGTTCGACAATAAATAATGCGTCTATAAATAAACTAATATTTAATATAGACACATAAAATCCGCACACGCTCACACATATTCATACATATATTATCTCACACATTTCATATTAGAAACATATATATGTTTGGTCTGGTCTCTCTTTCTCCCTCGTCCTCTCTCTCTGTCTCTCTATCGCGCGCTCTATCTCTAAATATATATTTTCATGTGTCTGTGAATACGTATGTGTGTGTTCACGAGAAGACTAAGCATACGATACGAAAACATCAATCCAAGACATATATGTTTGTGTTTATTGTATATGAAATTATATGCAACTTAAAGATTGCTTAATGTAGACTAACGTGTTTAAGAAAATAATTCAAGTAATAAGTATAGACACAAATACATATATATATATATACACTTATTCGTTACATATAAATATAAATACGGATATATATATATATAATATATATATATATATATATATATATATATTATATATATATATTTATAGATACAGTATATATATATATACACTTATTCGTTACATATAAATATAAATACGGATATATATATATTTATAGACACATTATATATATATATACATATATATATAACTTAGATAAAAGTCAGATGTGTTTCAACCAAAGATTGGTCCAGGCCATTCCTAATTTAATAGCACCACCTGATAGGATTATCTAACATCTTTTTAAGTCCAGGTTTGTGGTATTATGGTTCCTTCAAGTAGTGAGTTCTTGTTTTATATGTGGAGACCACAGGGGACAGCAGTATTCGAGGTGTAGCCGTACAAAAGGGGTGAAAAGTGGAACGATGACACCCTGTTGTCTGGACCGAAAGATTCTTAAGATCCAGGAGTGCATCCTACGAGTTATATGAACCTTAATGTTCATGTGGGCACTTAAACTGCGATTGTTATCAACAATTACACCTAGGTTTCTGATATCATTAGATGCTGAGAGCGGATCCCTTGAAGGAAGAGAGTATGGCCGTTTCAGTATAGTGTGTCTTCCAAAATGCATCAGCTGAACTTTTCCCTAGATTTGATGCATTTTGTTTTTGTCTGCCCATTAACTCACAGCGCATAGATCAGACTGGAGTTGAGTTCGGTCATCTTCTTCATTGATGATTTGCGGGAGCTTGGTGTCATCAGCAGATATTTTCATTTTGCAGTGATTTATGACGCTGGGATGTAATTTATGTAGATTATAAAGAGGAGCGGACCCAAGACAATCATCTGAGGGATATCACTGGTGACTTTTGCTGTACTTCAGTGAACTCCACCGACCACACCATGCTGTGTTCTCTGCGCCAGGAAATACTCAATCCAGTGTAGAAGCTTTCCGTGGATTCCAACATTTGTCAATTTTGAGAGAGTAAGGTATTATGGTCAACCCTGTCGAACGTTTTGCTGAGGTCAAGATATACGACATCATATTTCGAACCTGTCCCAAGGCTTGAGGTGTATCCTCAGTCTGGTGTGAGAGCTAAGGAATACAGTCCCTGCCGCAGCGAAAGCCATGCTAATTTGCATTTAGCAGTTTGTGGATTTCCAGGAAACCATCTATCCTTGATCTTACCACTCTTTCGAACGCTATGATGTGGGCACGACAAGGCACTAATATTTGCTAGAAATATATATATATATATATATACACATACTCGTATAACTATAGATACGAACACGTATATATATATATATTATATATATATATATAAAGTGTGTGTGTGTGGGTATAAATAATAACTAGGTATATATATATATATATATATATATATATATATATATATGCACTTATATATAAGTATATATAATACATATATACTTATATATATATATATATATATTATATATATATATATATATATATATATATATATATTATATAATAAATATATTATGTATGTATATGGACAATAACCTATTTCTTGCGACCGATTGCTCTAGTAGAGAACTAAGACATCCCTCAGCTGAATTTAAGCGAACTCTAATTGTAAATGGGAGAATTGCCTTAAGGTGCGAAATATCCATTCCATTTATTGAAAACAACGGATATAATACAATTCTCATTCACTTATATTCCTATATACTTGCTGTAATGATGTATTATGGATGTATTTTGAAAATAATTATATGTAATTGATCTGCACATAACTAATTCTAGACCTTTTGTTGTAATGAATTGAATCTATATATAAGTGTACGATTCCCATGGGATATACTAAAAAATATCGACACCTCAGGCTTAACAGCTTTCTTTCGTGCAACCTTGGATACACGTTTGGGTCTCAGCTTGTCTATCTACTATCCCAGCCGATGTGGTTCCAGCATAACTATACTTGGTACCCGGTTTCTGTAAACTCAATCTGTGTATCGATAGCACAGACACCCACTCAAAAACACTCACACACATGCACAGCCATTTACATAAACTATATACATACTTGTATAAAGAACATACTACTATCTTTTTAATATGACAATTTAATATGTATATGATTTTCCTTTTTTAACTGAATCGCTATCACGAGAATGCACCAGCTGTCAAGCGATATGGAAATAAACACGAGCACAGTCAAGCAGTACCAACCTCCATACATGTCAGTTCTTATATGATATCCGTACTACCAACATGTTCAATGCAAAGCTGAATAATTCAAAAAGTATAACTAGGAAATTATTTCTAAAGCAGTAAGCTCAGTATGGAATGCGATACCGATCGATGCATTTTGCAAAGGTCATCCTGTAAGTGATGTCCGCATTTTGAATAAGGAAAACAAGCGATCAAATCTTACATTTTAATGAAATTAAGTCTTCAATATAGTTTCCATGATTGTCTGTGACATCTTTCCATTTATTTCTAAGCATTTTAAACGCATTAAAGTAAAACGCTTTCGGTTTCGAAGAGAACTCTGAAAGGTCAGTTTCAACTTCATCAGTTGTTTCGAGACTTAAACCATCCAAATGATTCTGTAAACTACAAAACAAATGATAATCTGAAAGAGCTACGTCGGAGGAAGAAGGCGGATGATCAGTTTTAACCCGGCCAATTTTCTCGATCTTCTGTGACGTGATCTTTGCAGTGTGAAGTTTTGCATTATCCTGATGAAACACAAATCCCTTTGGTTTCACCAAAACAAGTATTTTTCCTTCAAACGCTCTTGTGGCTGACAGTGGCGCACACTCTCCTACCCTGATGTAATCTCCAGGGATACAGGCATCCAGAAACAGGACCTCCGTAATGCTATGATGGACCGTGAAGTCTGGCGTAACATAGTAAATTCCATTGTCTCGACCACGGTCGAACAATGATGATGATGAGATTTGAGCTTCGATCGTTGCATTAGTTGATAGCAACGCAGAGAAGAAATTTCTTCGCATGCAATACCCTTTTTGTTTTAATTGGGCCTTTTTTTTTATCTTCAGCAAGCCAATGTCTACGACGCTTAACATTTTGATAAAAAATCCATTTTTCATCACCAATCCATTTTGCATGTCCAAACAGGGAGAGATGAATTCACGGGATCAAATAGCAGAGCACTCCAGATTTGCGGTTGGCTACAGGACAAATCAAGAGGTACCCATTTTCCGAGTTTTGGGACCTTTTTCGAGCTGTTGAAGATAGCGGTGAACAATTGTATGGCTTGATCGAAGCTTGCTTGCAAATTCTTCAACTGAAACTGCATGATCTTTGTGAAGTTCTGTCAAAAGGAGCTTGTCATTAAACTCAACCGGATGTCCTGTTCAGGTCTCATCTTCATGGCTGAAATCTCCACTTATGAATTTTATAAACCGTCTTCAGCAAATTATTCATTTAGGCACTTTTCTCCATAAGTCTGAGTGAATATATCGAGTTGCTTCAGCAGCAGAGTTCCATTTTTTAAAACTCATAAAGCATTATGCGCCTCACATATTCCTTAGACGCTTCCATGTCTGAAGAGCTAGAATTGGTGAAATTTGAATTGCATAATGCTGCAAAATGAAACTTAATTGGGTTAAATGTCTCCAAATATCACTTGATGACATTAGACATTATACAATGCTATTAAAGCGTTTGCAAGTTGAAAATATAGAAGTCCGGATATTACTTATATATATATATATAGAGAGAGAGAGATGGGGAGAAATGTGTGTATGTATGTATTGTATGTGTATGCATCAGACCTGAAAACTTAACTGATTCAATAGCATCTATCTACTTCTAGTTTATTGAGTTATTTGTTAAATTCTTGCTTAGAAGGTGCATCCGATATGTTATAATATACCTATTATCTATCTGTCTCTCTCTCTCTGTCTCTCTGTCTCTCTCCCTCTCTCTGTATATATATATATATATATATATAATCCTTTGTCTCTCTGTTCCCAATGTATTCTGAAACGTCTCAACTCATTCTGAAAGGGCTCACATGGTAATATCTTCTGACCACGTGAGTGTCAACGTGTAATTGTTTTCAATGAAAACAGCGCAACTTTGGCACTGGTTCCGTATTACGTGTCAAAACTCAAAGAATAAAAGTAAAACAATAGCATCTATATTGTAACGTGATATATTGCTTCACATTCATACTTTTACTTTTAAATGTAACCACGACGACGACGACGTCACATTTTATATATGGCTGGGTATCTGTCTGTGAATGCATGTGTGGGAGTGTAAGATTGCGTATACGTCTCACAGTGCGCGTGTGTGTCCCTCCGCATTAAAGAAGCAATTAAACATGCTATATATTTCACTTTATACTTTTACTTATATTTCTAACAACGATGAGGACATATTTTAATATGATTGTGCATCTGTCTCTGAATGTATGTGAGTATATGAGTGTGTATATCTCTCACAGGGTGTATGCCTTTCCAAATTAGGTACGCTATTAAACACACTATATGTGTATGAGTGCTGGTCAGTGTCAATACCGAATTTTATTTTTATTTCGATTAAAACATTATTACATTTCATAGAGATAATATTTCTATCTACGGAGGTGTACTTGGACATCGAGTCACTTGATCTGAGATCTTGTGCTCGGAACATATATATATATATATATATATATATATATATATATACCGGAGTAAACACATAAATGTGAAATAAGGTGGAAAAAGAGTACTCAAATACCAGTGGTAGAGTAATATGCTTTATTTTAAGCAGCAGAAAATTCAACAAAACCTGTTACTCTGAGTTTCTCGTTGCCGTTCATCAGACAGTTTTTCTAGCAAAACTGTCTGATGAACGGCAACGAGAAACTCAGAGTAACAGATTTTGTTGAATTTTCTGCTGCTTAAAATAAAGTATATATATATATATATAATATATATATATATATATATATATATATATATATATATAATATATATATTATATATATATATATATATATATATATATATATATATACATATATATATATATTATACACAATCTTCGACGCAGAAACAGTCATACATTTACATGTACATGCACATATACACACACAGAGACATGTCTACACACTTACATACATACATAAACACATGATGTAACTGTTACTTTCCGAGATGCAGAATGAAGTTACGTCAGTAAACAGGTTCTGGTTTCCAAGCGATGAAAATAATTTGACACAAATGAAATTTAAATGTTGAAATGAAATTAACGGTGTCTGTGTGCACTTGAATAGGTTACAAACATCTCCCACGCTGCAATCTTTCTAAAGTCCACAGGACATTTTATATCAAGACGACAACGACATGACATTTTGTATGTGACTGTGTATATGTCTGTAAGTGTATGTGTATAAGTGTATGATGTGTATTTGTCTCAATATTTGTGTCTTTCCGCGTTAGGTATATTATTAAACATACACACACATCTACAGATACATATACATATATAACGGTACATTATTAAACACACATACTTCTACACACACACACACACATATATATATGTGTGTGTGTATGTGTGTGTGACGGCTGAAATGCATGAATGTATGTGTGGGTTTCTATCTTACTATATATATGTGTGAGGGCTGGCCAATATTAATAAGAAATTATGTTTTCATTTCGATTGAAACAATATAATATTTCATAGATATAATCTTTCTCTTGTCAAGAGTACATTTTATACATCACATTTTGTATATGACTGTGTATGCATTTGTGTGCGTACGTGTAAATTATATGAGTGTATATATCTCATAGCGGGCTTTTTTTCTGCGTTAGGTACGTTATTAAACATACACACATCTACACATATCTTTACATATCTAATGATTGACATAAGTAAATGTAAGTATCTGAGTGGCTACCTTAGTATATGTATGTGAGTATATGTCCAGGACATTGTATACCCTTACGACGTCGTATAATGTGTATGAGTGTATAACTGTCTCTGAGTTTATGAGTGTGTACGTGTCTGTGAGTTGTGTGTTTTCGCGTTACGTAAGTAATTAAACACGCACATCTCCACATCTAACATATATGACGACTAACATGCCTCAATGTAAGAATGTGGGTTCTAGAGGTGAAATTTTTGAACAAGAAACAAAAGAAAGGTGTGGCAAGGGCTAAGGTATATATAAAATACACATTTAGAGTTCCATTACCGGTTAATAATTATCGCAGCAGTTGCAAGGTTAGAAGTTATTTAAAATTACATATTTGCCATCAATAAATTTATCCTGTATATATATATATATATATATGAGTGTGTGTGTGTCTGTGCATGGGTGCGTGTGTGCGTTTGTGTGTGTGTATGTCTGTGTGTTTATATATATATAATTCTTTGTCACTCTGTGATAATGATTGTGGTATTTACCGTTAAATTAGCAGTTTCGTACATGTGCTTCTATTGCGTTCATTTGCTTATACTTCGTTAATTTACACTGCATACAAAAATACATATTACCTACATAGCACGCAGGAAGCCATTGTACCTAAATTTTTCAAGTAATTCATTACTACATATTCTCATGTGACTGCATAGTTCCACTTTATGTTTCTTATTCTACTGCCACACCAGCAATCCAATGTCAACACTTCGCCTTCTGCAATATTCCAACAGTTCACTTCCACGTTGCCGCCTCTCATTGCAGCCTATTTCCTGAATGTACCTAGTTACGTACAATATCTCCATTACACCTCCATTCATTTGACTGCCAAACATAAGATGAGTCGTACTAGACTCTGTGCCGACCCCTCAAATTCAAGTATATGCACTGGAAACTTTCCAGTGGGTTCCAAAATTACATACCCCACCACCGCCAATTTTCCACGATAGTTTAGATCCTGGAATCCTTCAAAAAGACGTATTATATGCCACTTAGTCGAATGAGACCATCATTTACTCCTCAATATTTTTCTCCTCAATGCTGTACCTTTCCCTATCACGTTTCAACATATCTGTGATATATAAATGCAGACTATACCATGTTAATTCCGCGCAACGCCTGATATCCCTAGTAGTATTTAACAATTCTTGTTGCAGTTTCATTAAATACACACACGTTTTATCTTCATTCAAACTTGATGTGATTTTACGAGCTTTTTATGCAATTTAACATCTGAATCCGTACAAAGGAGTATATTGAAAATTAAGATGACTAAAACTCTCCTCTCACCCAGTTCGTTATCATGGTCTGTGATGTACTTCGATGAGTCAGCCTATATGTGCATACGTACATAAGATAGACTAGTATATTTTTATGGATGTCTGCATCTCGGGAATGGTGGGTAATTATTACACATTATTATATGTATAACTTAGAAACATTTACTTTGTAGAGTTTAAAAACAGTGAAGGTAAATCAATACATCGAGGTACAGGAAAATACGGCTATTATTAATTAAATAGAATATTTATAAATTTTCAACCAATTCTATTTCTGAAATATCTGTTGCCATGAATTTTAAATTGCTTGACATATGTAGCATATATATATTTTTTTATCGATCATGCTGCTTCCAATATACTATTAAATTGACCTTTTTTTTATTGCTGGGCAATAATATTATATCTATAAGTGAGGCACGCTTTCATTTGCACACACACACATATATATACACACTCTGACAAGCACACATATATACATTCATACATATATAAATGCATACATACATTCATACATATATATATATATATATATATTATATATATATATATATATATATATATATATACAGAGAGAGGAAAGAGGATTTGAAAATGCAGAGGTATTTTAAAGATGGTTATTGACTTGACCGGTTTCACTTTTGAAAAAGAAGATTATTAAAAGTAAAATGTAAAGCTGGAACTGTAAAAATGTGTAAAACCTTCTAAAAGTTTATCATTTAAATATATATGAGTATGCCTAGATATGTAACTATAAACATGAAGATGCATACATAAAGTAAAACATACAAATCTGCATGTATACATACTATAAAAAATATCATGTTGTTGGTGGTGAAATTCAAATGAATGAGCCTTGAATCTAGGCTAGAAACCGGCTTTTTCTCTATCGACAATAAATCTTGAAATAAAACTGAACAATGAATCTGGATAATTATTTAAGTTTCATACAGTATATTTTACATAAAATTACTGGTATATGAACAGTTCGTATACGTATATATAAAAAGGAAATACACTCTGAGTATATTATTAAATTGTTAATTAATTTATCTGGGCGAGTGGACAAATAAAGAGGACGATATTTGAATATTTATTTATAATTTGCAATGCAAGTTCTATTTCTGAAACATCTCTATTCATAAATTCTAAAGAGCTGCATGAATGTAGCCTGAATTATTTCTTTGGCTAATATATTATTGGCCAAAGAAATATATTATTTAATTCACCCCGTGCACTCTTGCGGTTGCTAGACGATAAATATTATATCCATAAATAATGTATAACACGATATAGACGCATAACTTTTTTTATTGTGTATTATCACTTTTTTTGGTACAGTTTATTATCTCTTTCGTGAATATTTTTAGTTTAGTCTGAAAATTGAATTTTTTTTCTACTTCTTCGTGAATCTATATTTGCATAATGTCAAATATGAAATTAGCATGGAAGCTCTTACTGCACTCAAGATATTTTTAGGTCTGAGAAGTATTGCAGGACTTCAAATTAAATTGTTTATATAAGCCATTTTGCGTTTGGGTTGTTTCATTTCTAAAACCATAACGTTGTCCTCGCGCATTCGCTATGCTAAATGAGGCTTTGCAGAGAATGAGATTAAACCGGACCGGAATTTCAGTTGTAATTGGACCGTGTAATGGTCATTTTAGAAGCTACACTTAACAAAATAATTTTTCTTGAATTAAGTATATAATTAGTAAAGTTGTGTGTGAATTTTAAGAATATTATAAGATACTATATATCGCAAAACATAGATAGGCCTGTTTATACGTTATGAAAAACGTGTAATGCCGTAGAGAGCTGTCAGCATGCCTGGCAAAGTGCTTTGTGGAATTTCCTCTGTCTTAACGTTCTGAGTTCAAATTCACCGATGTCGACTATGCTACCCATCCTTTCGGGGTAGATAAGGTAGGTACAAGTTGAGTATTGGAATCGATGTAATCCACTTACTCCTTCTTCGAAATTACTAGCCCTGTCCCAAAATTTGAAATTATTATTAAAGCAGCGAGCTGGCAGAATCTCTAACCCTGTCGAGAAAAATGCTGAGCGGTATTTCGTCCATTTTTATGTTCTCAGTTCAAATTCTGCCAAAGTCGAATTCGCCTTTCATCCTTTTGGGGAACATAAAATAAATGCCAGTTAAACACTGGGTTCGAAGACAACGTCTTGACCCCGCCCCGCAAAAGTTCAGGCCTTGTGCCTTAGTAGAACTGTTTATTATTATTATTATTATTATTATTATTATTATATTATTATTATTATTATTATATTATTATTATTATTGTTGTTATTTATTTATTTATTTATTGCCTTTGCACTGCTTCTATCTCTGGAGATATACTACGGTGCCAGCTGTTCACTACTATTGAATTAAGGTAACAACCATTATCTTTCAAGCACCATCCGTAGTATTCGAGCGGTTCCAAGCAGCAAGTGCAGCCCATATTTCTTCCATTATTTTTATCATTCGTTTTCTTCTTCTTCTTCTTCTTCTTCTTCTTATTATTATTATTATTACTTCGCAAGACAGTGTAGGTAAAAATGCACCGGAATCTTTAGTCATCTGTCAAGTCACGACAAGGACCTCAGATACATAATACTTTCGTTAAGGTTTGCGCTGTACCCAATAAGACTGCTTTTTGCAAGACCTGAATCTTGCATGGGATATCCAGTTGCCTTAAAAAGTCTTGACGTTTGAATGGGATTGAGCCAAACCACCGAACATCACTAGTATCACTTTTACATTATTCTCTGGGATTCCATACAGTCTTGTCATTTCGACATTGAATTCGGAGTACTTGGTGATATTTTCAACTTCTTTACTCACAACATTCGTGTCATTTAGTATAGCTATATCAACGATCTGACATAATCCCAGAGTATCGTTACTTTTAGATCCTCCTGCATAACTTTACTTGGTACATGCTCATACCATTTCTCTGTTCCTTCATATTGGTATTTACGGCATAAGAGCCAATGAAGGTACATATATATATATTATCGTGGTGGCGCTTGTATTCATTTTGTGCAGGGCTCTCACATCCACATAGCAGGTAGGTCACATTTTCCACACTCTTTCCACAGAGTCTCCATTTCTGAATGTCAGAAGATTTATAGATGAACTGGTAGCAATAGCCTGGTCTTGTGCAGCAATGATCATGCTTTCGCTGGTACACTTCGAATCACCTCGCTCAAGCCATGCCCACAATGCTGTATTATACTTAACGTCCTGTGTATTCCTTTTAAACTGTCCATGCATTCTCATTTCAAGAAGTTTTTATTTCCCCTCTCCTCATCGTTTTGGTTAAGCTCTTCCATGCTCATCATTTCCTCTGCCTTTACACTCATATCTTTCGAGGCATATTGCAGCAGGTCTTCATCACTAGTTATCAAATACACAGCAAGTGTTCTCATTTCACTCCTTATATACTTATTAGTCCTCTGCCACTATTCTCTCTTTTAATATACAGTCTGTTTATATTTGCTTTAGGGTGTAGCGCCCCATGCAACGTCAACAACTTTCTCGCCCTTCTATTCAGTGTTGATATTTCCTCCTAAGACCATTTGAGGATGGACGCACTATATCTGACCACCGCAACTACCCAGATATTCATTGCAGTAATCGTGTGTTTGTCATTCTGGTTGGCTTTAAATACCATCTTCACCCCCTTTTGATACCCCTCGCTGACCGTGACTTTCATTTCCCTGTGTAGAATGTCATCCAGCTCCCAAATCCCTAAATATCTATAACCACTACCGTCGGGTCCACCCAGGGTCTCTCCTGATGATAACTGCAATCCTCTGCAGGCTACTTTCTTCCTTCTTTTCATATTAAGTACTGAGCATTTGGTGATCCCAGATTCCATACCGATGTCCCTACCACACTTCTGGAATGTTTTCGATAAGGAATCTATCTGACTTTCAGATTTCCCAAACAATTTCATGTCATCTGTAAACAGAAGATGGTTCAATGATGGGCGTCTCTTCCAACATTGATAACCCACCTTAATTTCATAAGTGTCATTGTTATGGGTATTAGTGCAATTACAATTAGTAACGGAGAAAACGAGTCACCTTGAAAGATTCCACTTTTAATATTAACTTCTCCAAGGAATACCTTACTTGAGTACAATTTGGTTTTCCACTCTTTTATGCTATGCATCAGAAAATTCGTGATGTTGACAGCAGCATCAAATATCTGCAGGTATTCAACGATCCAAGAATGAGGCATCATATCATATGCCTTCTTGAATTCAATCCAAGCCATAGACATGTTTGGATAATGTTTTGTACACTGCCTCAAAACCGTTTTATCGATGACCAGGTGACCCTTTTTGTTCACTTCGTAATATTTCTTCCTGTGCTAAGAAAGTGTTTGTCTTTGCTGCACATATTCCAGTGAGTATCTTCTAGATTATGTTTAGGCATTCTATAGGACTATAGTTTCTCACAATATTCCCCTTTCTTCTATATTCATTATAAGTGTTGTCTTCGCAGTCACCATCCACGCAGTGACTATACTTTTCTGGACGCACTCATTCAATTGGGCTGCTAGTCTTTCATACACCGCGTGGCATCTCTTCAGACAAAAGCCATGAATCCAATCTCGTCCGGGAGTTTTCCAGTTACGCACTTTACCAACTTGTTCTTTCACGTCACCCGTGCTAATGACAATATTTCTTCGTTTCTTTCCTCCTTGTAATTCTCTCTTGATATTTCCTATCCACAGTGCATGATCTTATGCCACAGCGTTTCCCCATAATCCGCTCCAGTACTCCTTGGCTTGATTTTCATCAAGAGCAACTTATTTCCCGTTGTCTTCTTCTAAATTTCCGAAGAACTACTCGAACTACTTATTTCTGTTCACAAATATTCTGATCTTCTGGCATTTTGCCGTGATCCTCTGTTTTAACTGCTCTATTAATGCATCAAACCCGTTCTTCCGTAGTTTATGTTTCTTCTCTAATCTTTCTCGGTCGGATTGTTTCCAATTTTTCCAGTTTCCCTTAACCATTGCTCAATTTTTTCTTTGTTCTTGCATTGCCTGCATTATGTCACTTTCAATGCGACATTTCCATCGTGGTTTTTTGCTACCCCATATTTTGTTTTCTTAAGTCGTAATTTCTCCTGTAGAAATTTTATTGGTGTCATCCTTTCTGTTCTTTATAATTGGAGTGGATAGTATGTTTTTGGAGTGGTTGTTGCTTCATAAATTGTTACTGAGCTTGATCATATCTTCGTGGTGTTTATCACGATCGCTACTTATATACTTTACTCGATGTTTTAGGCACTGACCAATCCCTCTCTTTAAACTGTATGGATAGAGAGAATTCAAGTTGATGTATCGTTCAGTGAAGGTCGGGTTGTGGTATACCAATGTCATGAATCCGTACTTGGTGCGTGTTATTAATACGTCCAGGAATGCTAGGTGATTGTCTTTTTCGTTTTCCATTGTGAACTCTATGGATGGCATTAATGAGTTCACATGATCTAATAGCACTTGGACATCATCCTGGTGGGACCAGAGAACAAAGGTTTCATCAGCATAACTCAGCCATATATTCGTTTTAGTGGTGTCGATCCTAAAGCCACATTCTCATAGTATTCCATATGTATATTGGCTATTATCAGTGATAATAGCGAACCCATAGCTAAAGCCACTTCTTATCGATATATATATATATATATATATATATATATATATATTAAATATATATATATATATATTAAATATATATATATATATTATATATATATATATATATTATGTATGTATATATATATATATATGTGTCCATACTGAAGTAGGTAGTTTCTACACAGATGTCAAACATTCCCATCAAGTGTCTTATTGGTATACTAGGCTGGAGGATATACCAGCCGAAACGTTGTGTCAATAATAAATAAGATGAGGACAAATATCCGTCAAATGAAAATAATGTTATTTTGTGTCCCATTCCATTAAAAACTTCCAGCAACATCGGCCTATTCAGCGACTTCTTTTCAGTTTTGCTCTTTCATGATATTCAGTAAGTGAATCGCACTATTCCCTCTTCCACATATATCTGTTTGTTTTTTTTTGTTTTTTGCGCACACAATGTATGCTGCTTGTTGCGACATAACGGCGGTCCGAGGTCAGATCACTGCCCCTGATGCGGACGGTTTTGGAGGTGCTGGGCGGGAAACCATCGCCATGAACGGTTATAACTTCATTCTCACCGTTAATTCTTTCATTGTTGTGCTGCATCATGATTTCATGATTCGCTCGTGGGGCTCCCACGTGAGTTGCTATTGAGACCCGAATTCTATCTTCCTCTCTTTATTTGTATATACACGTGCACGTGTATGATAAATAACGTGATTGCACTGTGTGGCCTCCATGACCACAGTGATTATCATTATAATTATCGTTTTACCTATAGCATTTAAAAGTATCAATAATAATATGGATCCCGGTATATTACTGCAGATCTTCGTCACAATTTATCAAATACTCGGGAAGCGTTCTCCTTTCACTCCTTATACTAATTAGTCGTCTACCACCATCCTTTATTTTCATATACTACTTGTTTGCATTTACAGTTAACACTTAATTCTATCTTTTCGGATCCCTCCCAGAATGGTAATCCAGGGATCATTCTCAACTAATTTTAAGTTCCTTTACTGGTCATTTTAAGTGCTGCCACAATCACTAGTCTAGTAACCGTTTTGAGATGCTTTCTTTGCTCCAAGTACTGTCGACATCTGCCCAAAGTTCTCTCTGTGTGAAGAAAATTAGTGTTGGTGGGGTTGTGTATATGTTTGGATATACGTGCGCGCGCATACGTATTTGTGCGCATATGTATGTGTGCATATAAATGCATTTATATGAGTAGATGTAAAATGTGCATCCTTCTACTGGCATCGAATGAAAGCTTCTTATGATAGTATGAAATAACATAATCACTAAATTTTTCACTAAAATTCACCACGTTCAAAATTTCTAGTATCGAATTTTTTCAACACAGACACACACAATACATATACATATATATACACATTTACACACATATGTATAAATGTGCGTCTGTGTATATCTCACGACTTAGTTAAAGAGAGATACAACACTACAGTAGTATTCACTTTCCTTATTAATGTAGGGCATAGAATCAAACATTTGCTCTTCCACAGAAATAATTGTACTACTTCTATCCTGAGATAATCATGAAATTATGGAAAACTCGTTAATCATACCGTGCTACCATAGTTTACTTCCTAGGCAATGATTTATACTTATTACTAGTAATTACAGCTACTTGAACTGTGACACTTCAGAATAAATATATTGGTCACACCATTCAAAACTCAACACCCAAAAGGGCTATAATACTGAAAAACTATATATAACCTTTTGTCTTGAAAAAAAACGAAAGAAAAAGCGGCGAATAGAAACCTATGTAGCGAAATAAATCCGTATAAACATGTCCATAAATCTAGTACGTTTGTTTGCAATAAATGTAATAGAAACACTATGAACAGTCTATCTCTAACACCATTTTCGAATACGGTATTTTTATTCAATGTACCTGAATGCATATTGACCATAATAAAATGAATGTAATCCCCAGAAAACACCATACAACACGATGATACATTGTTTTCACGTATTTATTATCCATTATGATTATAATATATTTCCTCTGAGGGTGTTCAAGTCCATTTAAATGGCACTCAAGACAGTTTTATGATGACGCCCGTCAAATTAATGTAGAATAAAAGATTTTGTATTGTAAACATGTTTGAGAAATACTTCGCTTTCAGTGATAAATTTGTTTTGAAACGTAGAGTTTTGGTGGCGAACAACAGGAGGAAGCAATATTCATTATTGCCATCATTATCGTCACACCATCATAATCTCAAGGGAGAAACAAACGGATATTATCTTGATTTTAGGAGAGAAGAAAAGTAAAATGATAAAAAGTGTACGAATAAAGCATGAAATGCCCGCGCGTGTTACTGATTAATGTATACATACATACATACAAATATATATATATATATATATATATATATATATATATATATATATTATATATATATATATAATATATATATATATATATATATATATATATATATATATACATACGTAAATAAGTATGTGAGAGTAGGTACACGTATGCCTACACACACACACACACACACATATATATATATATATATGTACATACATATATATATATATACACACATGTATAAGTGCACACAGAAACATCTCATCTATATATATGCATAAACAACCATCTATTGATCTATCTAAATATATATATTTATGTGTGTGTGTGTGTGTGGATATGTATGTATAATCCACGTTGAAAACGTAGAAAGTGCGATATAATTTTAAGAAACCATTTTATCGCTTCGTGGTCCTCTATACGTGGAGTGTACATATTACACTATATTTTATTTACGCAATATATTACACAAATACAGGACTATACGCACACACATACATACACAATCACACACACATGAGAAGTATGTATACATGTATTATATGCCGGCATGTACCTCTAAAATTATAGAAGTGTCCAAATGCAGACGTCAAACCGTACCTTTTAAAGCAATACCAACGTGTTTGGTTTGAAAGCTTCACTTACTATATGAGTAGTATCAGATGTAGATTCAGAGACTCATGCTGTCTACAGATTTGACGTAGCATGTAAAATGCATAGATCAATCCTTTAGTTTAAAATCAAACATTTTTTTATCTAAGATAGCATAGTATCAAAAGCTGATATGAAGTGCGTGTGCCTGTGTACTTGTATGTGGATGAAGGTATGCATATATAACTTTGTAAGAGAGGTCTGTAGCATTTCAATGTGAGAAATGGTTGCTTCATTAATATATTTAATGACGATAATATTTACCATCATTGTTGGTAGCATAATTCTGTCTTTTTTGTAACGGGGTGCCAGTTATGATGCTACTTTAAATCTGTGTGTAAAAAATCATGAAGGACCATATTAACAAATGTTATACAGTAAAACGACAAGATATTTCATTAGTTTCTATGTTGGAATAACTTTTAGAGAAGAGATGGATTTTAAACTGACCTGTTGTCACAGAAAATGATATTTCAATTTAAAATACTTTTCCTCAGACCATGTCATAGACACAATCAGTCAAATTTTATTTGTCTCAAAGTTATACAATCTTATCCAAAGTCATAAAATTCTGTGCGCAATTTAGTTAAAAACTTATTCACCAAAGACGTGTCCAAGATATCCTTCTTCTATATGTTCGGCGTTGCATGCTGATGGCATTATCCCCTAATTGGATGAAATTATCACTCTACCTTCACTAAATCACGCTCATATAGCATAAAAAGATTAATCTATATAAGTTGCTATAAGAAGGTGGATGAAGATTACCGTTTGTGGAATTTATATATGGAAAAGTCTCAAGTTGACATTAAAATAAATGAGGTGACAGAATGATCTCGTCAGTTTCTTCCGGTAAGAAAACCCAACGGCTTTCTAATAAGATCAACAAATAACTCATACCAAATATCTCAAATGTGTAAGAATGAAACTTATACAGATTTGATAGAAAGCAAT
>NC_043003.1:111188787-111208787 GCF_006345805.1 Octopus sinensis | reverse complement strand
TTCTTAATCAAGATATCCTTCGCCTGAAAAGTAGCCTGCGGTATGCTCCTCGCTTTGATATTCACCACTTCTCAGGTTCCGCGCGTTACGAAATTATATAGCTCGGATCTTTTCTGCTCCATCCCTTTACCCTTGTGTGTTATATTATAATATATATATATATATATATATATATATATATACATACAGACACCACATACAACCACACACCATCTATATATATATATATATATATATATATGTAGGTCCCGGGTTGAACCGGGGTTAACCACAGTAAGTAGGTACTCAATACATAGCAGAGTAAAATTAATTTATTATATAGAAGGAGCTTCTACAGGACTAGTACTGTTTCATTCAAGAGAAATCTTCAGGAAGCTATTTAACAAGAATTGTATTAGCATTTATACATTTAGGCAGGTTTAAAGGAGTGGTGGTGGGGGGACTTTTTGGGGGTAGGCATAGCGCAAAATATCATACTTGGGGGAGTGGTCAAGGAGTCAGTGGTAAGTTAGATGAAAGAATAGATAAATAAAAAAAAAAATATTTATCTATTCTTTCATCTAATACCACTGACTCCTTGACCACTCCCCAAGTATGATATTTTGCGCTATGCCTACCCCCAAAAAAGTCCCCCACCACACTCCTTTAAACCTGCCTAAATGTATAATGCTAATACAATTCTTGTTAAATAGCTTCTGAAGATTCTCTGAATGAAACAGTACTAGTCCTGTAGAGCTCCTTCTATATAATAATATATATAATATATATATATATGTGCATACAAGAAATAATTTTCCTTTCTTTTTATGGAAACAATATATATATAGTTGAAAATATGCAGCAAACATATATAAAAAGTAGAAAAGAAATAACTACGTTTTATATAGTTTAATACATTTTTTATAAATATATACATATTATATGGATGTTGTGAAATCTAACCGGTATTCGCCTTTAAATTAGCTTTTCAAGGGGTATTGTACTGTGATCAAGTTTCCTCATTTTGGATGTTTGAAAAATGAGAATGAATCTAGAAAGTGAACCATGGGAGGCAACAGGTGGCAAGGGGGACAACTGGCTTCTTACTATAATTTTTAAATTGTCAAATTTGTATATTGAGATATGGACTGTTCTTTTGTACAAACAGGTTTTCTTGTTTAGGCGTTCTTGTACTGAAATTGAATCTTTGCATTGGTATAATGGGAAGGTATGAACATTCAGCGTTCTATTACTTACGAATCTGTCGATATGTCCGCTCAGTGCTAACTGCCTGTATTGAGGGAAACGAATCTGTTCTTTATGCAGCGTGACACTACGTCTCAAAGTAAGGTTCGTTTCGCCCACATAATTGTGACCACAACCTGAGCAGGTTACGAAATAGATAAGGTTCTGGGAAGTACATGTGAAGTTGGTCTTAATTGAGAATTTTTGACTTGCTGGAATGTGAATTCCGAGCCTTTAGTTAGGTATAAGCATGTTCCACAATTAGGTCGCCTGTATTGTCATCTGTTGGTATCGTTTTTAATGAGTATAGGAGCTGCTTGAAACAGTCGTATTGTATCACTACTTGATATCCTACTGCTCTTTCAATTTTATTCACCCTACTTCGAGGTGTGCTGATAATACCGGACTGATTTGGCGCTTCAACTTAAGTACCTAATTCAATTGAATCTCAAGTACATATACATATATATAGATGTATATATATATATATATATATATATATATATATATATATATATATATATATATATATATATATATATATATACAATCATGTGTGTATACCCACACACACACACACACACACTCATATATATATATATAATTATATATATATATAATACATATGCACTTTTCCAGTATGTACGTATATATCTCTGCGATTGATTATATTTAAATTGCACATAATTTATAGATTTAGAAGCGGTATTTATTTGTTTAGTAATAGAAGATTTTATGATTCTCTATTTTCATTTGCTAAACTTTCCACTCAGGTTTACGTTAATTTGCATATGTAGATATAATTTGGAAAAAATGATATGTCGTAATCTGTGCGGTTATGCTATAAACTTTATGCATTTAAAATAGCATTAATATAAACTAGTATTGACACTATCTATGTAAATTATCTATTTTGATATCACGATGTCAAGTTTTGCATTAGATTATATACCACAAATTATTGAAACATTATTCTAATTATTTTTGCCTCTCAGTGTGGGCGTATGTATGCGTGTGTGTGTGTCTGTGTGTGTATATATATAGAACAATCTTACTTAGAAATGGATGCGTGCGTTCCGCCATATAATACATTAATGAATAAAATAAAACATATGCATATCTAAATACATATATGTACCTCAACAAGTATATATACATGCATATATGGGTACAGGACACCAAAAAACATCGAACACAATGAGAGGCGAAAACATAAACACAAAACCGAGGAAATCGTCATTTTTTTAAAAAACGAAAAAATAGAGTACAGGACATACAGTACAAGGAAAATTCCCCTTCTTCAGTCGCCTTTGTTTCATCTACTCCGCGTTTCGAAGGTCAAGGCGAGACACGACTTTAATGAAACATTTCTTCCCGCGAAAAGCAAATTAAATAAAAAATTTAGATTTTTTTGTGAAGGAGTAAAAATGGTAACAAAAACAGGACAGTAAAAACAATACAAAATATAAACAGGTCAAGGAGAATAACAGTAACACAAACATTGAGAGCTGTTAAGCCAGAACGAAAGAAAAAAAATATTCTGAACGCTTTTGTGGACGGCAAGAGAGAGACAGGAAAGCCAGCCACACTTGAAGGAAGCCAGGTCAGAAAGACAGTAGCAGCGCTCTCGTCACGGTTCAACGACGGGAGGGAGGAGGAGGAGCAAGAGAAAGGGAGAGAAAAAAAGGGAATGGTTTTAGAAAAAAACAGTAAGAATGAAGAAATTTCGTTTCTCATTGTGTTCGACGTTTCTTTGGTGTCCTCTACCCATATATGCATGTATATATACATGTAGAGGTAGGTACGTACATATATGTATGTATATATGCATACGTTAATTTATATATTAATTTATTATATATATATATTATATATATATATATATATATATATATATATTATATATATATATATAGTATACGTGTGTACAAACATATATGAATATATACTAAATATATACATACACATTCATTCACTCACACACGCACTCACATGTAGATATGTACAGTAGAATCTCGGTTTTCGAACAACTCTGATTACGAATAAATCGTACTTTATCTCCTGCCATTCTCCTATTCATTTAATATAGTAGTACCTTGATTTACTAACGCCCCCGATCACGAATAAATCGTGCTTTATATATATATATATATATATATATATAAAGCACTATTTACTGCGAATAGATTTGTTCGAAAACCGACGTCCTACTCTATATATGTACGAGTCAAAGATTTCATCCCTTGTAAAATGCACTTTTATTTCTGTCGCCATAATTAACATGCTCAGATACCACTAATCATACTCCACGTTGGCCACAATCATCTTTCATAAAAATACAGACCCCCCCCATTCATACTTCGACTCACACCATGCAAATATCCACACCCCTAAAATCAACGCTTTCCCCCGTATTCTCTTTAGCCCCAGCCATACTTTTCTCAGACAGAATTAGTAAATGATACAGAACTTCATATCGGAGCACAGAATCGTCGGACATCAAATGATGCACCCTATCCAATTCTTCATACACTTATTTCAATCCATTTCTCCACTCGCAAGCATCTTCCTTTCTCCTCACACCCATCACTCTATAGTAATCCTCTAGCACACTATCATATCCGATCTCCGAAAACTCCCGTCCGATCTATCTTTCCGCACATCCATGAACAGACACTCTCGACTCTACGTAACCTACTCATATTTTTGTTCTTACAAAAGAACAGTAACTAAGGATCTTCTTCCAAACGCCCAACCCCTCCACACAACTGAAAACGTTGCAAACTCAAGAATACACCCCATCTCGAACTCAAACACCGCTTGCTACTTATAACCATCTCTACCTGCATCCCTAACAATGCATTTACTTCTTAACATACCCCTTCTGTACATTCATATTGTTAAAGATCTCCTGGACGACACTTTTTCCCTATTTTCATAAGACATATAAAGAATATCCTCATAGATAATGAGGTTTGTGCCTGCCAGTTATGTTATGATGATTACCACTCCGGACCTCTCGACGACATCCTTGCACAACAACTTCCCAGTCTCATGTCACCAATGTGCGAACATGATTCTTGCAACTTTCACTCCTCACGGACTCATTCACAGCTAAACTTTTTACGTCCAAGTAATCATGAGACATTTGCATGACACATACACACACATACACACACACACATACACATACACACACACACACACACACACATACATATATATATATATATAATAATAATAATAATAATATTTCGGAGTATAATCGGATTTCTAACGGTTACAAGTTCTATGCACAAGACCGTAACATATACGTATCAAAAAGCATATGAACACGAGAGCGCCCTCCTTCAGAAAACATCTAGACAGGTGCCGGAACACCAGCAAATGCACAACAGTCAAAAATGAGGCCAATGACAGAAATTTGGGAAATCTAAGAATTAAGGAAGCTTTCCTCATAGGCAGAATATGGCTCCAAATTAACAACTGGCTCGAGAATGGCAATCAATATATTAATTATTTACATTTGGAGGCCTGTAAGTTCATTTCTGATAACATGCTCATGTATTGTAAGAAAAAAATGAAACTTCACTATAATACACTATAAACTATAAACTTAGTAGCAGTGTTGGGGATGTGCCAACAGAAACGGAATTCTGGAAGAAACTTCGGGAGACTACTGCAGAGAGGCTTCGGAAATAAAATATCAGTAACCGTTGCAAAACCGATTATAGCAGTGACCCGAGCAACTCCTAGCAATATCTGAAGAAGGAACTTTTGTATTCTGAAATATATCAGACTATAGATGATTAAATTATAACAGTTATTATAGTCCACTCTGCATTATTTTGCTATTCAAGACACGTTATATTTCACAAATAAATCACAATGCTTCAAACGAACTACAATACTTTCCTATATACATACATGTATATATATATATATATATATATATATATAAGATTACGCTTATGCTATGTGTTCGACAACATTCCGGGTAGTAGAGTATGGAAATTTAATACTGTGACGGTTAAAAATTTTCCTGCATGCAATTGGTAGAAGCAGGTTTTTTCATAAAATCGTATGAGAAAAAGAATGAATGCGGTATGCATATTTGTGAAGGCTCATATATAACTGTGAGTAAATAGTAAAGACAGCGTAGTATATATAAATATTTGTAAAGGGACATGAGAACGTTTTTGTGTGTATGTGTACGGACATATGTGTGTATATACATATATACACACATACATATGTATATATCTCATTCAACTACAACCGTAGTTGAACAATACTCTTAAGATCGCAATTTACTCCTACGCAGCATCTTTCAGAGATTGTCGCTAAATCGTTTCTTAACCAGTTTGAAAGCTGTTAATATAGCAAATTGAGATCCAGTAGAAAAAATATTTGCATCAAAATTTGTAGCAACCTTATAGGAGAGTAATTAACACTACCAATCTAGTTTAGATATAAATACCTTTTTTCTTTATTTTAGAATAAATTGTATTTATTTTAGCTTCCATGATTGAAGAAAGCATGAAGAATGTCATTGTTTTAGTCCCATGCAACAAACATTTGTATCAAAAAATGTTGGGTAAAATAGCACGGAAAAATAAAAGTAATTCGAAAAATTGAATTGAAGTATAATTAACGTTTTTATTATAAAAGCAAATTATATTTTAATTACGCTTAAATGATTGAACTCAATTGTAGAAATTTCATGGTATCAAACTCATGCAATGAGATTTTTAAAAGAAAAAAAGTTAAGTGTTTGTTTCTAAAATGATAATATAGTTCTATGCATATAATTCAATAAGCGGAATTTTAATATATGTCACCGGCGTCATGGAAGTAAGGAAAAAATTACCCACGATACAGCTAATTGACATATTTGACACGTTATTGATTAGGATTGTTGCATAGCCTGGAAAAACATGGATAACATGGAAATATATGAGCAAGAGGAATAATATTCTTAAGATTCTACATCTGGAAAAGCACAGGACAAGTTATTACATCTAGTAAGGTAGCGAACAAGAAAACTTTTACTTAAAATATTGCGGCTAAGGATAAAAATTTCAATATTTAAATTATTTGATCTTAATTTACAACCTAACATTATAAATTTAAAAGGTAACACCATTTTGTTAAAATATTGACACACTACAATACTTAAAAAATGAGAAACAGAAGTAAAAATATAGCTAAAGTTTTATGCAAAATAGAAAAGAATATATGGTAGGCAAATTCATTATGTAAAAAATAGGTATTTCGTCATAACTAAAGATGTGAAAACTTGGAAATAACTTAAGCTATATCTCAAGCAAATTTGTTTTTAGATGTAGAATTCACTGTAATATATAACTAAATTTTGTATTAGTCTATTTAATGTAATAACTAATTATGTACTACTACTATGTTTTATAACATATTTTCAAATTTTTACTTACTAATTAATAATTAATAAAAGAAATATTTTTTAAAGTGCAAAAGATATGTTCAGTTATTTCTTTAATGTTTAATACAGGTAACAAGTAATAACAAAAGAATAACTTGTAATAATATTTGTAATAAATGGAATGGTGATAATTTCACACTCATATTACATACTCTTGCAAACACACTCACATTCCAGTTTATATTGCTTGTACATTTCACCGAAATATGGGTTCGTACGCGCACATACGATCGTAATTATTTCATACACAATTGCTACACAAACTACCCTCCCTTTGGGATAGCTCGATGTTTAGAACCCAGCAATAGCCAATACACCATTCCACAAAATTACGTGCTTCTTTTTCCCCACTTATCACTTCTCAATATCTGACATCCTAAAGAATAGCGTAAGCGAATATTCATTTCTCCCATATGCACAAGGCCTGACATTTTGGGTGAAGAATCTGGTGGATTACATCGACCCCAGTGCTTGACCGGTAGCTATTTTATCGATCCCTAAATCGTGAAACACACACTAAATATGTGAGGTAGTTGAACGCAAAATATAAAGATGGATGGAATACAAAGTAAGCACATTATCCAGCTTGCCAACGATACGAGCAGCTCGCTGACTTAGTTTATCCTGATAATACTAACCGCTTTTTTATTTTTCTAGATAAACATTATTTTGTAACTAATATTATAACAATAATTTTATTCTTTTTTGCAGGTAAGAAAATTTTGTATACAAATATATTATCCTGGAACGCGTAAGTCTTCTTAAAATAAATACAAATACTTAATAATTTACATGCTGAAGCAATGTTGTTTCGTATTGTTATGAATATTTAATTCATCATATGGAAGTTTGAAGAAGGGATTCATTCATTTTAATCTTAACAGATTTGATTAATTTCTATGTTTATATAAAGCTTATCATGTTCATGACACTTCCTCCAACAAATATGTCTTCATACGATACATTGGCAAAAAATTACAGACACACATAGACAAATCCTATCCTCACATACGCAGATATATATTATTTATGTAGATAGATAAATAGATATATATATAGACAGATTGACATTGATATATATATATATGCTTTCAAAATGAGACCTCGTGTGTACCGTTGGCGATGTTTTTCCTCTGTCTTCCCTTCTCATGTTCTTTCATTCTCCTATGTTTCCGACGAAGAGCTCCGCTCGAAACGTTAAGCACTCCTTCTTTCCTGAGCGTCCAATAATACTGTATTTGTTGAACGTCCTTGCGTTGTTGTGTTTTTTACTCATGTATTTCTCTATGTAACACTGCATTTGTTGACTTCTTTCGATGCGCGTCTTTATGTTTGTCTCCGATCACAGCTTGATAATAAGTATTAGCTTCCTTTGTGTTTTCGTAACATAGCTTTTCACTCTAAGAGTGAATAATATCAACCAGGTTAAAAGCAAGTAATAGTGATGATTCAGGCAAATAAAAAATCTAAGGCCGTGCTCCAGCATGGCTGTATTCAAATTACTGAAATATGTTAGAAGTAATAAAAGTCAAAAGATATATATTTTTACATTATTTACATTTGACGGACACTTGTCCTCATTTTGTTTGTTGTTAACACAACGTTTCGGCTTATATACCCTCCAGCTTTCATCAGGTGTCTTGGGGAAATTTCAAACCTGGGTTCTCATTCCTAAAGTATTTTTCGATGATATAATAATAATAATAACATCGAAAAATACCTTAGGAATGAGAACCCAGGTTCGAAATCTCCCCACCTGATGAAGGCTGGAAGGTACATTAGCAGAAACTTTGTGTTAAAAAGAAACAAGATGAGGTCAAATATCCGCCAAATCTAAATAATGTAAATAATGTACATAATTCCTCATCTCTTAAATATAGAACTGTAATATATATTTGTATACATACGTATGCATATATATTTTATGATACATGTTAATAAAAAATTCCCTTTCTCCCTCTCTCTGCCTCTTGCTTTCTTACTCTCTCTCTCTCTCTCTCTCCCTCCCTGTATGTGTTAGTGTTGGCTTCTTCGTGTGTGTATGTGTTTGTGGGTGTGTGTGTGTGTGTATGTGTATGCATCCTTCGTTATAATTCATATCTCAATTGCATGCATGAGCAGAGGTAGAACGTTGATATTTAAGAGTTTGTGATGCACATTTATTTTCAGCTGTACTTTGATCACATTTTGTTTTCGAATGAAACATGTGCTAGTATACACAAAGAGGTACAGTGGATGACTTGCACACAGAGGACTACGAACAGACCAATCCTTGCTATATCACCGCCCGAGCATATCAGAAACGAAGTAAATCAGGAAAAGATTGGAGTAAACCTTCTGATCCCAAAATACCGGTAGCAAATTTTTAAGTATCCCAGGCAAAAGACAACACCTAGAGACAACAGATTAACCGTTCTGTGGTCGAGCGATATCGATGAAATCGAAAGATATAAACGCGAAAGAACTCCATTGGGATGGGAAGAAGATATAGCATAATGATCTGGACCAAATATGAAAGAAACCCAAGAATCAAGAGAATAATGGCAGCATTTAATGTCCAGTGGTGTAAAAGTAACACAGATACGCTGGGATGGATAGAGTGAAAAGGCCGTAGACCGATTGTGCGATACTCAGATGCACAACTGTGAGTAAAATGGAGCTTCTGTATGCAAATAGTACGTGAAATATAAAATATGTTATCGGCTAATCCTGCAGAGTTGTGAATGGAGAGAAGCCAAAGGCAACAAATCCAAACACGAAATCATGATGTTTCCTTTCTAACGCTTCCGTGTGTCTAGGTGTTTGCAATACCTAATTATTATAGAGCCACATGAGATGTACTGTTTTCTATGGAAATGACTTATACAGTACGACTACGCTATGTAATGCATACGCGTGTCTATGCACAAGGATATACTTAAAATTCACAATGAAACGTGTATGTATGTATGTATGTATGTATGTATGCATGTGGGCATGTGTCTTTTTTCTTTTCCCCGTCTCTATCTATCTATCTATCTATCTATCTATCTATCTATCTATCTATCTATCTATCTATCTATCTATATATATATCTATAAATCTATATATCTATCTATCTATAAATCTATCTATATATCTATCTATCTATATACCGGAATAAACACATAAATGTGAAACAAGGTGGAAAAAAGAGTACTCAAATACCAGTGGTTGAGTTTATATATATATATATATATATATATATATAATATATATATATATATATATAATATATATATATATATATATATATATATTATATATATATATATATATATATATATATATATATATATATATTATATATATATATATATATATATATACATATATACCGGTGCACGCTCATTATAATCATATTTTTATTATTATAAATGTATATGATTATTGCCTTTCTGTAGGAAACAACGTTATATTGCATGATATGTTGTTTGGTTTATTTCCTAGATTTGGACTTTTGATTTCATTACATTCACAGATGTACAAGTTTGATATAACCTGTTAACATTTCGATAATAGTTAACCTGAAAGACATGCCCTGTCATGATTCTCGTCACGAGAAAATATACCTGAATGTATTTCATATAAGAAAATAGAATATTATTTCGCGTGACTTTCTTCGGTGATACATTTTGATTACATAGTACATCTACAGAGAAATAATTTCTCAATTTTTTTTGCCCTCACTCGATTCAACTATTCACTAACCTCGTAAGCTTCGGTTGGATGTCCAACTGCCATTAGCATACACACGCAGGTATCTCCTCACGCACATATGATCAACACATTAAGAGACACTATAGTTTTAGAGTAAAGGATACATTTATGTTGTCCATAGGAGGATAACAAAAGGGGGCACGCACGTGAAATCAATGACTGATTGAATGACACCAGTATTTTTTACAAATTGAAGTTGTATTGTAAAAGCAATCATAGACTCACCTTGGAATGTAAACATTTATTTATCTTTAACAACGTCAATATATCTATATCTCTATGGCGGCGAGCTGGCAGAATCGTTAGCACGCCGGGCGAAATGCGAAGCCGAATTTCGTCTGCCGTTACGTTCTCAGTTCAAATTCCGCCGTGGTCGAGTTTGCCTTTCATCCTTTCGGGGTCGATAAATTAAGTACCAGTTACGCACTGGGGTCGATATAATCGACTTAGTCCGTTTGTCTGTCCTTGTTTGTCCCCTCTGTGTTTAGACTCTTTTGGGTAGTAAAGAAATAGGTATATCGAAAAATGTTTCTTTTGGTAATCAGCATTCTTCCTGATTTTCCTTTGACGTTATTGCAGTTTCCATACACATATTGGCAAGCATTCCCCACAGTTACATATACGTTTCTCCTTATCATTCTTGTTAAAATTGTTATTTTGTTTTTACTATCACTGTCTTAGTAAGAGCATTTCATCAGATTAACAATCATATCATATAGACTTCTATATTTTATTTTAGAGCAACAAATAATCTTTAATTCTGTTTCTTCCACGTTAACGTATAAGATATTTCCTCGGTACATCAGGATTATTGCCTTACTATAAATACAAGATTATCTAAATTTTCATATGGAATTACTTAGGTAATGTACCACAAATGAGCGTATTGAAGAATGGCTATTAAGCAAAAATAATTTTTATGGGACTTAATTTAGTGACGCAAAAGAGGAAAATAGTTTTTTTTATAAAGATGAAGGGTGGTGCATTAGATGTAGAGGAAATATGTACAAGTATGCATAGCTTTGTATGGGAATTCTAGAGAGAATTATGAACACATGTGATTAAGAAGTAGAATATAGCCTTAAAATCTTCTTTGGTAATATATTTTTCAACTGGTTTGTAAGGAATCGTAGTTATTCAGAGTTTTACGATTCAATATGAAAACCCACATCAGTATGTTTACAAAGCAATACTCCTGAAGTTGAGGGGCAAACGTCTTCTTCGATTTATACTGATGCAGTTGCAAAAGGAACTGATTATGTGTAAGAACTGATGCAAAGAAATAGAAGTAAAGCTTCAGGAAGGGAGATATGACATTTCTTGAACTGCTCTGGTCACAGATGTAGGTGATGCTGCCTGCTGAATCTGCAATGTATTTGTTGACAGTGTCTACAGTCAGTGTATACTCAGAATGACACAGAGACACACAGACGCACAAGTTCACTCTCTCTATATATAATGTTTATATATGTTTTATATACTCTTTTTACTCTTTTACTCTTTGGCTGTGGCCATGATGGAGCACCGCCTTTAGTCGAAGAAATCGACCCCATGATTTATTCTTTGTAAGCCTAGTACTTATTCTATCGGTCTCTTTGGCAGAACCGCTAGGTCACGGGGACATAAACACATCAGCATCAGTTGTCAAACGATGTTGGGGGGACAAACACACACACAAACATACACATATACATATATACAACGGGATTCTTTCAGTTTCTCTCTACCAAATCCACTCACAAGACTTTGGTCGGCCCAAGGTCATAGTAGAAGACACTTGCCCAAGGTGTCACGCAGTGGGACTGAACCCATAACCATGTGGTTGGTAAGCAAGCTACTTATCATATAGCTACTCCTATGCATATATAGAGAGAATATATAAAACATATTCGTTTCTAGTTTCACAGATTTCAAGCAATAGACTAGTCTTCAGGGCGAAGACTTTCAGAGCATCTAATTACTTGTGAAGAAGTCGGGATCACATATGTTATCGACCTTTGCTTATAGAGTTACAGCGTTATACAGTTCACTACAGATACTTATGATATGATTACATTATCTTAGCTTATTACAGACGCAATAAGCTATTACCTAAATATGCATGTATAATTGCGCATATGTGTGTTTGTGTGAATGTATGTATATTTATGCGTATGAATATTTACGTATATGAATATGACATTCAACTGAATTTTTCCGTCCCAACCTACTGAATTATAGAGTACACTTGATTGGATCGCTGCACAGTAAGATCAAACACAGTCCAGAATGTTTTACAAATCAATTTTTTAAATATGTAGCAATATTTCTATACATACACTTAGATAAATAAATATATATATATATATATATATATATATATATATATATATATATATAATATATATATATATATATATATATATATATATATATATATATAAACATATGCACACACACACAAATTCAATCGTCACTTAGTGTGACTAAAAGTAGCAAGAGATCTACTTTGCTAGAAATAAGAGATAACATATTCTTAATGCTGTAGGAACGGCGCAAATGTGTAAACACTTTACTTTCGGGACGATTTAATTTCTCTTTTATGGTATCGCAGCACGCGTAGATATTTATATATATATATATATATATATATATATACGCGTGTGTGTGTGTGTGTGTATGTGTGTGTGTATGTGTGTGTGTATTTTTCGATAGCTTTAAATTCCTCAAAGTTTCACTTACTAAGATATATAGACAATATTACAATGGCTGAAAGCAAAAAAAATATTTTGTAAAAAAAATATTACTTTTCCCAAGATATCAACATGGTGTTTCTGCTCGATACTAATGGTAGGCTTTCGACTATTTTCAATTAATGGAAAAATTTATAATCTACTTGATGCAACTACCAATGAAATGGATTTGCGGAAATAATGTCCAAACCTGTCTTGCTTGGAACTAAGACATCACTGATGTGCAATATGTTATGAGCTAACTTGCCAAACCATATATTTATATATGTTCAAACATGTATGCTAATGTCTTTCATATAATACGGAACAGAATTTACGATGATTAAATCAACAGTAACAGCAACAACACGACGACAATAATAAAATAGTAGTAGTAGTAGTAGTAGTAGTTATAATAATAATGATAATAATAATAATGATAATATGGAGCATCATAGCCATGTGTTTAGAGGGATTCTTTGGGGTTTGAATAATTCACCTCTGGAAACATGGGTGGTTCTTTCAACATCCTTAAACAACCCTTATTCAGGGACCTTTTGAGCGGGATGGGCTACTCAACCTGAAGAAAATTCAAACTGGGCCCGACCTGCAAGATCATGTGCAGTTTATCTTGATATGAGATCACCATGTCACGCACACATGGTTGTGATGCATGTGCCTGGTGTACTCTTATCAGACGGGTAGTCATAATGGGTGTATTCGGCTTCGTATATTTTACCCCAGTGTCACTTTGATGGCATGAACTGCTCTCTCATTCAATAATAATATTAATAATAATAATAATAATAATAATAATAATAATAATAATAATAATAATAATAATAATAATGATAATAATAATGATAATAATAATTGACTACACGAGGTCCTTGAGATATACAAAATCCCTCCCCTAGTCTCCAAATACTAGTTAGCATGACCATGTGGAATACACGTCTCCTGAACCATGGTAAGGGAATGAGCCAATCAAACAACATCAACATCAAACGAAGTATCTATCAAGGTGACTCCCTATCCCCATTACTCTTTTGCATGACACCGACCCCACTCTGAAACGAACTGAGTATCACAGGGATTGGGTTCAAAATGTATAATATGCTAAATCATCTGTTTTATCTCGACGATCTGAACCTGTTTGCTATAAATGACTAAGAGCTAGTAGGGCTCTTGATGGGTATTTGTCCTCATCTTGTTTATTGTTAACACAACGTTTCGGCTGATACACTCCAAACATCATCAGGTGTGTTGCGGAAATTTCGAACCTCGGTTCTCATTCCTAAGGTATTTTTCGTTGTTGTTGTTGTTCTTCTTCTTATTATTATTATTGTTATTGTTATTGTTATTATTATTATTATTATTATTATTATTATTATTATTATTATTATTATTATTATTATTATTATTATTATTAAGAAAAATAAATAGAAGGGTGCCATAGTTAACATGTGAAATTGGTTGAACGATATTTCGGCATCTAGAACTGAGATAACTCGTCATGAAATATAAATGCATTTGCAAATATGTTGAATAAAAAAAAATACGGGTGAATCTCAGATATCTGTTCCACGTGAATATATCCAAAGGATTCAGCAGAATAATAAAGTGACCATTCTAAATACCAGGGTAACTAGAAGATTATAAATTATAGTAAGATTGTAAACGTGTGCCCGGAATTTTTCCTCTCGTTCGTTACGGAATTGACGGACTTGATTTAGATATGGAAAAGCGGGTTGAGAAAGTTTCACAACGGATTCATTTATAAGACCAGCTGATGATAAACAAATTAATATTTGATTACTTTTGTGGTAGGAATTTGAAAGTGTGGTATTAGCTGAGGATTGTTGTGGACACAGATTGATAACGGTTATTATTGTCAAAGTTAATTTACACTATAATAGATGGTTAAGGATTCTTGGGAAAGCTTCGGTTTTGCAGAGATCAGGCATAGTGGCAACATGTTTGTTGTTTGTTTGTTCCTTCCAGAGACACGCCTGGCTTACAAGGGCCGATTTCTCGGTTTCCTTGGCGTATAGGCTTCCCACCTGTACGGGACGCTGCAAGATGCAGGAGGAAAGAGTGAGAGAAAGTTTTGGCGAAAGAAACAGCAGAAGTTTGCCATTACCTTCTACCAGGGTCACGTGTAGCTTAAGTGTTTCGCTCATAAACACACACATCGCCCGGTCTGATATTCGAACCCGTGATCCCCCGACCGTGAGTCCGCTGGTCTAACGACTAGGCCATGTACCTCCACATAGTTGTAACATAGTGGTGAGGAAATCCAGATTATTGAACTTATCCTGGTAACATGTTCAGGTACATTTACGTCAGCTGGGGACATTGAAGTATTCAAATCTATCGCTACTTCGATAGAAAAATCTTTTCCTTAAAGAATAAAGGAGTCTCATATGGTGTTCATCTAGATATAAGAAGCAATATTAGACATCTGTGTGTAAAAACACTAGCTGATTTATTCTGCATGAAGTGATTATAAGTAGAAAACGTAAGTGCTCTGAATTTCTGAATTTTGATTATATAGGAATACATAAATTATCAATATAGAAATCTCAGATGGAAAATCTTTAGGAAACTGTTAGTCTTGTTATCAATAATTTGTCTTTGTCTTTCCTGGTATACATGCACACGTTGTTTCTTTCTCTTCTATTTGGCCTAATGGGAGACGCATAACGAAAATATTTTAACATGTATATATATATATATATATATATATATATATATATATACATACAGGAGTTTGAATGCTGGCATAAAATTATGTCGCAGGCAGGCAGTGATATTTCAGAAAGAAGGGGAAAATAAAAGTATCACCTGGAAGTTCTGAGTTTTATAACACGTCTTACCTTTTCTCTTGTATTTATATTTTGTGTTGAGATTCTCTATTTCTATTTTCAAGTTGCTTATCTAACCTCGAGCAATATACAGTTCAGAAATATGTGTATACCAATAGCAATATGCAAGAAAAGAGTTGCTCAGTTTAGTAAATCTAACAATAACAGCTTATGTATTTGATAGAATTTCACAGATATCATGCTAAATTTGAATCATCTGAAGAACAAATATTTCGTAAATCATGAGGCAGTGAAAATTTGAAATTGCTCTACTTTAAAAAAAATAATATACTGAAAAGTAATAGTTAAACTAGGGGGACACGTGTAAACAATAAGTAGAAATAACAATAGGTTTATCTAGATTTGCAGGAAACTTAGATAAATAATTCTGATAAAACATATATGAAAACTACAGTAAAAGTGTAGAAGGAATTATTACAGTGACAAAAGGCCTTTAGAGAATATGACATATACCCACAGATATATTATATATTGTAAAATAAAATAACGCGAACATGCTTGACGTATATTATTATTATTATCATTATTATTATTATTATTATTATTATTATTATTATTATTATTATTATTATATTATTATTATTATTATTATTATTGTTATTATTATTATAGAGAGAGAGAGCAGCTCATGCCATCAAAGTGACACTGGGGTACTAATGCACGTAGACCAATATACTCATCGTGACAACTCGTCTGATAAGGGTACACTAGGCACATACTTTTCAAGTATGTGTACACGACATTATGGCTTCATAGCAAGATACTCATATGAAGAAAAACAGTGCAAAACTTTGCAGGTGGGCCCAATTAGACTATTCCTCTGGTGGAGTAACTCATCCCATTCAAAAGGGCCTTGAATGAAGGTTGTTTCAGAAACTGGTTGCTTCCAGTGGTGAGTTTTTCAACCCCATCAAAATTCCCCTCATCACATAGCTATGATGCTCCCCTACTGATTCTGATCGTGGTCAGAGTTTCACATATTGTCAGCTACCCAAGGACATGTTCAACTAGTAATGGTCAAACAACTGTCAAGCAAACCTGTGGCATTGGGGGGAATATTTGCTGTAGCGCATCTGTTACACCAAGAAAAATATGTACATGATAACACTTCCAATCAGTTAAGATTAGAAGCAATGAGGCCCAATATTGCATCAAGTCATTTATTCCTATTCTTATTCTAATATGCGTATTCTAAATTTTCTGCTAATTACCATCATTATTTTAAAATGCCACCAACATCGACTATGCATGTCATCATTCCGGAGTCGATAAATTAAGTACTAGTTGAGCACTGGCGTCGATTTGATTGATTAAACTCCTTTCCCAAAAGTTCTGGCTTTCTGCCTATAGAAAAAATCATCATCATTATCATCATATTCATCCTCATCGTCATCGTCGGCGTTGTCATCATCGTCGTCTTCGTCAACATCCTCATCATCATCGTGATCGTGATCCGCCTCCTCCTCATCATCATCATCACCATCATCATAACCTTCTTTTTCTTCTTCTTCTTCTTTTTCTTCTCCTCTTCTCATTATTATTATTATTATTATTATTATTATTATTATTATTATTATTATTATTATTATTGTCTTTGCCCTGCTTCTAACGCTGGAAACGGAGTACGGTGCCAGCTGTTCGCTACCAGTTATCTAAGGTAACACTCTTATTATTCGAGCACCATCCGGAGTAGTCGAGTTCTTCCAAGTATTGCTGCTTTCTGCAAGTGCTCCACCCTTATTACAGCCCCTATTTGTTCCATGTAGTTCTCAAGATTTTTACTCAACATTTTATACTCACTGTTCCCAGGGCTCCAACAATTTTTGCTACTACTACCACATATTTTAGTGACCACAACTGCTTATCCTCCCAAGCTAACCTGTCATATCTATCGACTTTTCTTTCTTCCTTATAGCATACCTTGTTGTCAGCTGGGCATGCAATATCTAAGATCCAGTATCGTGTGATTTGTTTCTCAATTAACACTATGTCTGGTTTCCTATTCTCTATCTTATGATCGCACTGAATCAAAATCTCATAAAATCTTTGCATTGTCATTTCAGATTTTGCCTTCGGGTTTATGTTCGTATATGTTTTTGTTCTGTCAAGTTCATACTTGTTACAAAGTGTCCAGTGGACAATTCATGCTATATTGCCATGACGCGTCTTATATTCTTTCAGGGCTAGTGGCGTACATTAACTGGTAATGTGCCATACGGTTTCACCATTTTCTATTTGATGCGATTAGTTCTTAGTGCTTGGTCTTGGGCAGTGTCGATTAGAACCTCCGTTTCTGGCTTTAAATCAATTTTAGTCATCCATAGCCATCTTTTTCTCTGTCTGTCTTATCTTCAACATCTATAGGAAATTGTCCATGCATTCTTTTCTTTATCCACCTATTTTCAGTTTCATTCATACTTCAAAAAAGAGTGGTCTTGTGGTATTTTTTACATACATGCTATGTTGATTTGTTTTCCGCTCTAATACTATGCTCTCATCCAATCTGTCCTCTTCCCCCTCTTTCTCTTGGTACATACAGTCTTTCTGTGTTCCGTTTTGGGTAGAGTGTTCCAAATCTAGTCAGCAACTTCCTTGTCTTTCTATCTAAGCTGTTTAATGCGTCTACTGTCCATGCGATTACCCCCTGTTCCATATATAAGAAATGAAACCGCCCAGGTGTTGATAGCTTCGATCTTATTCCGTCCGTTTAATTTCCACTAAAGGATCAGTCTCAGTCTGCGCAGGTACTCCACCTAAAATTTTTCTCTCATTTCTTTCTCCATCAATTTATCAATTTCCAATGGAAAGTGATAAATTATTATTATTATTATTATTATTATTATTATTATTATTATTATTATCATTATTATTATTATTATTATTTGCTATCGGACGCTATTCAAAGTCTTGCTTGAGGATAAAAAGCCGAAAGAATTTAAGAAACAGACGATATTATTTAAAGTTGAGCTATTTATGCGAAACTCAGAACAATCAATAGAATAACTATTGTCAAGTACAGGCATAACAGCATAACAAAGGTTAGGAAGAATGCACTATATCAATGATAAATAAGGTCTGCAAATGAGATTCGAGGAAGAAGAAAAGCTAAATAGCAAAAATACTGACATCAATCAGCGAAATGGTTGACCTTAATATTATCAATAACATCGGTAAGGCTAGTTGAACAGCATCTTCAGTAAATATAAAGCTTTTGAAAATGTATTCGACAGCGCATTAAGCAAGGGACATCAATCAGTTTGAGAGAGGACCCAATTAACTAGAGGCCTAACATAAATCTAAAGAAGCACGATGAAAATGAGAATATATTCTATAAATTAATGCGAGAGCACTATCAAAGCAAACGATTATATATTTTCTGAAGTATAAACTCTGGAAGTAAAGAAGTGCGAAAAGTTTTCAGCAGGTAGGCAGGCAAAGGGAATATGATGTTAGGAAAAGGATATTAAGGAAATATAAAGTGACTTGTTAATGAAAAACATTGTAGCTGTCCCCTGCTTCAAAATCAGGCAATTAAATATTGCTAAAATCAAATCATCAAACGAAAGCAGATATACATAATTACAAAGAGCAGATATTTACGAGGAAAAAAATAAGCATACATATACATACATATATATTCACCCATCCACCACACACACACAAACACACATATCTCTCTCTCTCTCTCTGTATATATATATATATATATATATATATATATATATATATATATATATGTATGAAAAAACAATTTGTTTTCAATCTCTGAGCGAGAAATAAATAGTTACATTATTACAGAGTAAAGTCCATTTGCCAAAGTAAAGTGCAGTACTAATACTATTTATTTCCCGCTCAGATATTTAAAACTTATTTCTCGTTCAGGGATTTCAATCTAATTGTTTTTCTCCTTACGAGATCAGGTGCTGTGTATCACTTTAAAACTATATATCTCGAGCAAGGCCTAATTATGCCACCTCT
>NC_043003.1:111168787-111186287 GCF_006345805.1 Octopus sinensis | reverse complement strand
TAATGATGGAAACAGTAAAATCTTGTTTAAAGTTTAAAAATAAAACACTTGTGGACAAAGGATTTGAAAATACTGATCGACTATCATTTCAGATAAAAGAGAATTGGATACCGTATATATGGTTCATGATAATAAACAGCGACCTTTATTTCTAAAATTAAATATTATATTATTAAAAGCTATCGTTCTGACAACGTAGTCAGTACAGACAGGTATGGACAATGTCCATACTAATAATCAGTTACACTCAAATCGTTATGTTTGTCTTTCAGTGATCTCTGAAACTGAGTATCCGTTTTATTCCAGGTTTAAAGAAAGAAGAAAGTATTAAGAAATTTGCGTGTGCGTGTGTGTGTGTGTGTATGTGTGTATATGTGTGTGTGCCTGTCTGTGCGTGTATGAGTGTGCATGTGTGTGCATGTGATAAATATAGGAATAGAAACTTCAAACTTCAAAATGGCAAACCGCCTAAATCACCTAAAAATTCTTTATCCATATAGGATATAAGATAGAAATGACGCAAGCTATCAATTTTAAGAAAAAATACATAAAATAGGATCCGAAACTAGGAGTATGTCCCATTTCAGGGGTACGTTACCGGTCGGGGTTAAAAGTTAAATACTCCACATACACACAAAATCACACACACGCATGTATATATATATATATATATATATATATATATATATATATATATATATATATATATATATATATATATATATATATATATATACATATATATATATATATATATATATATACAGTGAATTGGCGAAATGGAGTTGAACGAAGATTGAACAGAATTCCTTTTATTGCATTCTACACATGTTTCAAAAGCCACAATTTTCCAAATTCTGATTAAATAAGGATACCATATTGTGGCTTTCTCTTCAGGAAAAAAATAGGAATTCCGTTGGCAGAACAAAACAGAACAGAGGCGCAGCAAAGCAATTTGAACGAGGAGGCTCTTTAAGAGCCCATGGCTGAACTGATTATCAATGTACGTTGAAATCGGGTGGTGGGTGCGTTGAAGATATTTACAGGTCAGGCGGCGGTCAAATCCAGTAGGTGAGAGCAAGGGGTGTGGAGATGTTCTGTGTGACCAAAACTAAAATTCTGAGTATTTTAAAGAATACTGGGTGTATTTTTTGGGGGCGAGACAAAAACTACCTAGAAACATGTATGTGTGTACTGGCCTATGTGTGCGCGGCCGTATGTTGGTAAAAGGCGCTACATAATGGTCACTGCTGAAAAATTCGTCAGGTGGCAGAAAATATTTTTTGTGTTCGTGTGTTCGTCTAGGCCTGCTTGTCAAAAAATTAGCGTCGTCAAAGAATCCTAAGGGAATATAAAATTCCAGCGCTTGCTTCCAAAACAAACCACCATTCGCCTAATGGGAGTAATTTCCCCTTGCAAGGGTTATTCATATATTTCTTAAAAAGCTTTTTCAAAAATTATTTCCAAGGATTATTTTCATTTTAGTATGGTAACAAGGAGCTAATTGTCTTAGGTATCATTTATAAGCAAGATAAGTACAACGCCGCCAATGGAGACATCGAAAAGCCGACTGTAAAAGACCGTTTACCAACCGGTCTCTGGCGAACAATATGTGGAAAATCTCAGAGACACAAAGATTGCACTTCCTTCTGCCCCTATCAAATGGGAGGACCACCGACAAAATCGACCATTCCAGCCTGAAACCTGAGTTCGCGTTCTTCAAACTCCATATAAGCTTGCTAAGTCCCGTGGCTTGGTATTTATTCACGTCGCGAAAAGTTGCGAAATGGTTGGAAATTCGCAAGGCCAATTTTGACGATGAGGCCCCGACATACGAGTAGACTTCTGAGTCCGTGTAAACCTTACATTGGTAAATGGCATTTCTGATCTTGGAGTTACTCGACAAGAACCTTATTCTATTGGGATTAGCTTCTGAAATTAGAACTGCGTTACTGTTACTATATTGATTGCGAGAACTGCGGCCGCTTACTACTTTATATTCCTCAAATTCACTATTAATTAACGGACTAACCCCTGAGCCTTCCCTATAACTGAGAGCGCTGTAATTGCTAGTATCCGTGGGCCTGCTATTGCCGGAAACGATGCTGGAGTTGCTATCAGGACTCTCTACATTAATGACCCGAGCTGCGCTCACCTCACTATTGCCATTACTAACGTTAATGACATCACCATTTTTTCTATCGCTACATCTAGTATTTAATCCCTGGTTGGTACTGAGATTATCAGTCACTGTACTGGCTCTCTTATCATTATTACTACTATTATTATTCCTACTGAGCGTTAAACTGGGAGCGGACGGAGCTGCGCCTCCGGACAAAGTGGTAGGGTCTTAATAAGCAGCCTATTATTATGGAGGCGATTATCTGGGAAAGGTTTTTTGTGTTGGAGAAAGCTATCCTAACTTTATGCGAATTAACCGTGGAGTAATATTTGGAATTTCTGGGGAAGTTACTGGCGATGGCTTGTCGAAACAGGAGGGGAAGGTTAGTTCTAATCTGCTTACCAAAGGGAATTACAAACCATATATACTTATTCCTATTTATGTGATGGGTCGGGAAGCCAGCTCTAACATTAGGGTGGGTGATTATAGGATGAATAACGGGTTTTGGTTTAGTGTGAACTCCCCCGGACCGATAATTATCTTTGTTCCCTAAATTAAATCCGGAAGTACCTGCTCTAACACTCCCCGCGCTCCCGTCACAACTTAAATTATTTATGTTATTATAGACGGCCCTATCCTGATGACCGAATGGTGGCATCGGAAGGGCATCGTCAATTCACTAAGAATATTAAAATTCAATTATCCGCACCAACGCACGGTTGCAACACCAAATGGTTTTATCTCCAACCGTGCTTTCTTCTGCTGTGATTTTTGCTACCAAGGTATCGGTTAAACTTTTGATTAATCTGCAACAAGATTATTCATCTTTCTATTTTACCAAACATATATATATATATATACATATATATGTATCTAAGAATAACTGAGTTGGAGGGTAAATTAACTGTCTGAGGGTTGATTGTATCCACAGTGTATCCATTACACTACTTAAGTTTGATCATGGGTATACATATCGAATAATATTATAGGTAAACATGCGTTTATCAAGAATCAAAATTTAACGAAGACAGAAATGAAGAACTATCAATAAACAACAATGGACTTAATCAATTAATATTTATTAATTCAAAATGAATATACTGCATCCCATCTCACAGCTGTTTCTGTTTCCAATTTTGTATTGTATAGCTACTGATATGCTGATAATATTTTTCGTATTTGATAATAAAACCGATCTGAAGCATGGAGCTTCATCAGAGTGAAGAATGGATGAAGAACAGAATAAAGAAGAAACGGGGAAAAGTTGAATATGGTTGTAACCATACCATTTTGTTCTACTTGAAAGGAAACCCGATTTAATCATAAATATGTCACATATCTCCTGCATTTATATGTATATATATATATATATGTGTGTGTGTGTGGTGTGTATATATATATGTATATATATATATATATATATGTATATGTGTCTATATATGTGCGTATGTATATATATATGTATATGTATATATATATATGTGTATATATATATATGTGTATATATATATATATGTATATATATATATGTGTGTGTGTATATATATATATATGTGTATATATATGTATGTGTATATATATGTACATGTGTATATATATATATGTATATGTGTATATATATATGTATATGCGTATATATATATATGTATATGTGTATACATATATATGTGTATATATATATATATACATATATGTGTGTATATATATATTTTAAAGACTCCGCCGGTTACGACGACGAGGGTCCCAGCTGATACAATCAACAGAACAGCTTGCTCGTGAAATTAACGTGCAAATGGCTGAGCATTCCACAGACACGTGTACCCTTAACGTAGTTCTCGGGGATAATCAGCGTGACACAGAGAGTGACAAGGCTGACCCTTTGAAATACAAGTACAACTCATTTTTGCCAGCTGAGTGGACTGGAGCAACGTGAAATAAAGTGTCTTGCTCAAGGACACAACGCGTCGCCGGGAATCGAACTCACAACCTTACGATCATGAGCCGAATGCCCTAACCACTAAGCCACGCGCCCTCACGTATATATATATATGTATACGTGTATACATATATGTATATGTGTGTATATATATATATATATGTGTGTGTGTATATATATATGTGTGTATATATATATATGTGTGTATATATATATATATGTATATGTGTATACGTATATGTATATGTGTATATTTATGTATATATGTGTATATATATGTATATATATACGTGTATATATATATATATATGTATGTATATAGATGTATTTATATGCATGTATGTATATACATATATTTATATATATATATATTATATATATATATATATATATATATATAACTTTGTTTATGGCTTTGGATGGGTAAGGTCAGGAAATACATGATGCGTACAATATTGCTATTGAACATTGAAAAAAGATTTCTTGATGCTTATAGGAAATGATAAATTTAATACGATTTTAAAGAATAAATTAAATAAAAGAACTTTCTCATTGATACATCTCTTCGCAATACTACACTGTCATATATTTCCACTGCTCCTCCGCCTCAATAACTTTTTCCTCACTCCGTATTTGTTACGCATTGCAATTCTCAGTGCTTTCCACCAGACTTGGTATGTGTACTCATAGTTCCCACTATAATAACTTTCTTTCTGTATCTCTCTGTTACTCCACCCAGTCGTTGTATATGATGTAAAGCCTGACTAGAAAAATAAACTAAAACACAAAGCAATATTTATATCTAATATTACCTTATAGCGATACAGACACGTAGACTCCCTCCACATACACACACATTTTTACATATATATACACACACACATATATATATATATATATATATATATATATATATATATATATATATATATATATATATATATATATATATATATCAAATTAATAGAAATCGAGGTCTAGAGCGTAATTCTGTGATATATATAGCTGGTTTTACTGTACGTTTAGCATTGTATTTACGTACAACATGACAGATAGTTTTAATCCTAACATATATTCGATTTAATCATAGATATGTCAGATGATATCTCCTACAAAATGTATTCAATAACACATGCACCTGTATAATATAAATAATTTAAAGCATCACATTGAAGTTATGGATATAGTAATAATTTTGTCGTTAGTACAAATTACCTAATTTTCTATTTCGCTTGAGAAAATTCAGTAAAGATAATCGAATTTGAAGTTCTTTTTCAACGATACTTAGACATTTCAGGAATTATATTATAGAAAAGTACGTTCTGATAATTCTATTTATTATTTGTAATAAAAAGATATTCTCTGAGTTCATTCTATCGTAAGATTTTTTTAAAGATTTCAATTATATGAAATGGAAGATTTTACTTATTGAATTTTTACACACTATAGCCGATTTTGCGAATATTATTTCGTAAGTGGTTTTCATTCTAACTGATATATCAGTTATGAAAATAATACGCATTGCAAAAAAAAAAAAAACAATAGTCGAAATAAAATATATGCAAACATTTTTGCAAATATATCTTTGTTTAATCTCCTCTACCTACAAAATTGAATAACGTCGGTCATTTGAGAGCATAGTCAAACGTTAAGAAGAGCATAATAGGGAATGAGATGGACTTGGTGATGATTAAACAGTATTCAGGTATTTGTAAATTGTGTATGATTGTGTAAGTTTGTGAGCTTTCAATGTTCTTATGCAGTTAAACATATTGTTTTACACTTATTCAGATTAGCTGCAAATTTATTTAAGATGAATATTGTGAGAATATTTTGTATTAGAATTAAAATAGATATAAGACAGCAAAATAAGATATATTACAAGAACAACGAATTTTGAAATCGGGTGAAGTCAAATGGTACACAAATTTCAAAAATATATCCCTATACTTACACATGAGTGGAGGCTCGTGGCTTAGTGCTGTTAGCATCATGATCGTTAGATGAACCGGGCGAGGCGTTGTGTTCTTGAGCAAAACCATCCAATTCACGTTGCTCCACTCCACTCAGCTGGCAAAAATGAGTAACGCTGCGTTGGACTGTCAAGCTGGGGAACACATACTCTCAAAATTATTGAAAAGGTTGCAAGACGCAACGACAATTTTAGGAAAATAGAAATAACGAAAATGTGGGAATTTTACCGGTGAGTGTGTTATATTATAAGGCACAAAAAGAAAATGACTCTCCCCAGACACAACAGAATATGCTTTAACACACGAACTCATATCAAAAATGTTGCAAACCAAATCCCAAAACGAAATATATATATATATGTGTGTGTGTGTGTGTGTGTGACAATTATTCGGTAGCCAAGATAAAACTCTGAGTTTCGGATGCTGAGGTGGAAGTCCACACCACAATCTCTTTAGTTATACGATCATCGGAAAAACGCCATGAAAATGATCTTTTTTCATAGCGTTTTTCCGATGGCCGGGTAACTGAAGAGATGGTGTTGTGGATTTCCACCTCGGCATACGAAACGCAGTTTTATCCTATCCTTCTCTCCTCTTTTACTGTCTACAGCATGAATTTATTCAAATCTGTGTATAAAGCATTTTGTCTGCTGAACATATCCCAGGGCAATTGTGTTGCTCATAAAATCTATTGAAGTATAAACACGTGCAAGTATCCTTCTCTTATCTTAAGTTAATAGGCCTGTCTTTTCCTTTATGGCATGACAATCCTCAATTTATTTTCGTTTTATAATAAGTTATTTTGTATAGGATTTCATATAACTCCGTCTTTGTTTTATACATATGCATTCAAACTCATACATACTCTCTTTTTTTTCCTCCATTCACATACACACTCACACAACTCACACGAACACATACACGCACTCGAGTAATTAGGAAATGCCCTGAAGAAATTATCGTTTTAGTTTTATATGTTACATCATGAACTCGTAATGTAAAATGTTTTATAATCATAAAATATTTTATATTAATTGTTCCGCGTATATAATAAAATAATGTGTTAAAATATGTACACTTTTGTAAAGAATACGTCAACAGTTTAATGTCTATACAAAGTATGATTTCCTATGGGTAAATTTCTGCAAAATATTCTACTGTAAATATTAAGAAAATAACAGGGATGAATAAAGAGAAGAACATACACGCGAAACGTGATATGTAATGAACAGACAGGTGGGAAGTTGTTTTCATTGAATTATTTGTAGGCATGTATAATTTATTGAACATTTTGTGATGAGATGGCCTTATATTTGGTGCTGTTTATGAATTGTGATATTACTTTACTACTATTACTACTACTACTACTACTACTACTAGTAGTAGTAGTAGTAGTAGTTGTAGTAGTAGTAGTAGTAGTAGTATATACCTCAACGAACTAGTAAATTAATAGAATAAGCAAGTTAATTCTTCAAAATGCTTCACCGAATATACAAAATTGAATCTACCCGTATATATTGTATATTACGTCAAGGATTCGTTGGATCATCAAAGAAATGCATCTGAAAATCTTCATACATTTATTTTTTTAGAATAAAGTTCTCTTCGTCAATAATTAAATCAGAATAATCATCAAAATTTCTGGAATTCAATGTATACAATTTGATCGTCACTTTCACTTGAGGCAACTCTAGAAATTTAAAAGATGACTATACATTTTCCGGCATGCTGGGTCATGTCAAAATCATCATGCAATATACCTAGAAGACAGATCAGCAATATAAAAAAAACGAAGAGTGACACCCAGTGATAACAAAATCCCTTGAGAAAGTTGTATCCCTATCTTTAATCAAGCAAGCAGCAGACATTAGACTAAAGAATAAATTTACAATTGAAATGTTAGACAAAGACATCCACGAGGCGTTCTGAAAACTCAGCAAAAATGTGTTATATATTGACAAATGCATATGAAAAACCAGCTAACCATTCATCATTCACTATTGAAATGCTGTCAAAAATATAAGTATATACATGTGAAGCTTATCTTTAGTTGATAGAGCTCGCTCCAGATCGTTGAAGTATACGACAGTGAATGATATTTAGGCATGCTTAAATCACCGACCCTACCTTGCTTTATTCATACACACTGTCTTTCCCCACTCTCTCTCCTTCATGTTCTCTTCAAATGCCAATCCCACTATTAATTCTGTTTGAAGCTAACTACTATATTATCTACTACTGACCTGCCCAATTCCTCTTTCCTCTCATTTTCCTATAATTTATTTTATCTTATTTCCTTTTATGTTATTTCCGTATTATTTTTCTTCCAATTTTTTAACCTTTCTTGTAATACTTATACCTCCATACATTTATATAACCCTCACAAACTGCGCCCTCCACACATTCTGATTTAATCCACTTTGCGTCAATATGTACCTCCTTGCGACAAAATAGCTTTTACTCGAACCAATATATCTTTGGCCTGGTGAGTAGCCGACGGTGTGAGAAATATAGTGATATAGATTAGTTAGATAGGGATAGATAGATATATAGATAGAAAGACAGATAGAGAGATGGATGGATAGATAGATGAGTAGATAGATAGATAGATAAGTAGATAGATAAGTACATAGACAGGTAAGTAGATAGATAGATATATAAGTAGATATATAGACAGATAGGTAGATAGACACACATAGATATAGGTATGTATTTGTTTAAATCCTCTATAGTTATGAAATTCAAAAGCGAAATTTAACAGCGGACGGAATTTGTATTTAATTACCTGAAGATAACTGCTGCTGTTCAAATGAAATATTATTTGATGTAGCAGAAACTATTATCGTCGAATAAGACAAATTATAAACACCATAACTTCAATTATGTCGATATAATTGAATAATATAATTTGCACATTTACATATATCCAACAGGTAATTTCTATTTGTTTAAAATAATATACTTATATGACGCCAGACAGAAGTATTATAGTAATATGACCAGTATTATTTTTAAGTGTGTCTGGGAAATTTACTAATCATTATTCGATGAAGTCTGAGAAATTACTACTAAAAGTATTTCGTTTTTAGCAACTTACATTGATATATAAATTAGTAAAAGTTACTTATTTTAAAACAAAAATTATTGATAATCTCTAATTGCGTAATTTTCTTATAAAATGTAAAATTATTGGAGGCGACTTTATTTCAATTGTCCCAAGTTTACAGATATATATCAAAAACTGATAGTTCTCATCAAAAATATGACTTAATGAATTTATGATTATCTACTGTAACCAACAATGCAAAAACGAAATTTGAATTCTTGTATAATACTTTCATTTACTTCTTTTGTAAATACATTTCTTTAAAACTCATTTTTCTTACATTACGAAGCGATACTATCTCTCTCAACTTGTTATACTTGTATACACACACACACACACAAACTCACATGCACACACATATATTCATACAAATATACATATATACATATATTATATATATAGGCGTAGGAGTGGCTGTGTTGTAAGTAGCTTGCTTACCAACCACCGTGGGCAAGTGACTTCTACTATAGCCTCGGGCCGACCAAAGACTTGTGAGTGAATTTGGTAGACGGAAACAGAAAGAAGCCCGTCGTATCTGACGACAGATGCTGGTGTATTTACGTCCCAGTAACCTAGCGGTTCGGCAAAAGAGACCAATACAATAAGTACTAGGTTTACAAAGAAGTCCTGGGGGTCGATTTGCTCGACTACAGGTGGTGCTCCAGTATGGCCGCAGTCAAATGACTGAAACAAGTAAAAGATAATCTATATACGTGTGTGTGTGTGTGTGTGTGTGTGTGTGTGTGTGTGTGTGTATACCAGCAGAAAGACCACCAGGCGGTTTTCTGCTCCTCCGCTTGATAATATTTTCACACTATTTTCACTCGCATATCTTTTGGGACACCCCATGCTCAATTGCAAAATTCTAATGAGATATTTGTGTTATAAAAAATCCAATCCGGAGTGTGTGTTTGTATTTGTATTATAGAGTCAGTGTGTGTGTGTGTGTGTATGTGTGTGTGTGTGTGTGTTTATATTAGAGAGACGATGTGTGTGAGAGAGGAGAGAGAGGGGAAGAGAAAGCACTGCAAACAATGAATGAGATAAACATGAACTGAACAAATCGTATAAATAGAATCTCGTGAAAAACTATCTTGCACCGAATATATAAATTTGGGAACTTGAAATATTCAATATTAAAAGGAAGTTCAGAAATTGAATTTTCCTGAAAACTTCAATTTATAAAAAATTCTCACATGTTTAGTAAATATTTCTTTCACAAATTTATCGTACTTGTAATACATCTCTAATATAAACAATCTTCAAGGTAACCTAACTGCGTTTATCGTCCTAGAAATAGCAGCGGTTACATAGTTATTATTGTAAGGCTTGTAGTGTTCCAAATACCAAGGAAACCAGTCCTTAATATATAAAAAAAAAAATTTTAACGGTATCTTAAGAAATTTTCCTTTTATCAAAAAGATTCACTTAACAAACTCCCGAAACTGATATTGTCATAAACCTCAAAGGTGTGCAACTATTTTGTCCAGTAGCATTCATTCATTCAAAACATATTTTCTTTTTTAAAATTGAGATATAGAATAAACTGTGGGTTTTTTAACTAGCGAATTAAAACTCGAAATGAAAACATTGAAATAAATATATATATAAATTATCACTAATGAAAATACAAGCGAGAGAGAGAGAGAGAGGGAGGGAGAGTAAGATACGGTCGCAGAGAAAATTTCGCCTGCATCGAATATTTTTGATTAAAAATTAAACTCCACTCCGCAGTGAGTGCAACCAGTACTTAAATTTGTAAAAGCTCGTAGTTGAAATATTCAATAAACTTCAGAATTCGAAATTACAGGAAATTTATGGGAACATGTATTTATGAAAAGAAAAAAAATATGCAGACGGCCAAGCCTTTAATAATTGCTTTCTTTTAGTAACTGTTACATACCTAATTAATAAGCATCATTCTCGATTATAGAACATATATATATATATGTATGTATAAAAGGTGGCAGTGTTGTGCTATGCACATATATATATATATGTATACATACATATATATATATATATATATATATATATATATGTATGTATGTATAAAAGGTGGCAGTGTTTGTGCTATGCACATATATATATGTATACATATATATATATATATATATATATATATTATATATATATATATATATATGTATATATATATATATATATTATATATATATATATATTATATATATATATATATATATATATATGTATATGCGCGTGTTAATGGGAAGTGGGACTGATGTTATAAAGGCTGACTACGAAGAAAAGACATTATATAGCTGCGAAATATTACAGGAATTAATTTGAACGCTTCTTATTCATAACTCTATTGTGTCTGTCCAAGGAAACTGACAATTGTTTAAAGACGTCTTGCAAAGTAATTAGTAGAGACGTCTCCTAAAACTGGACGCAATTTGGCATCGCGGGATTATCAAGTACCCGCAGAAAAACGGTTTAGTCCTCAACGACATTCATGTTTCTACGTTAGTGTATCCTGATTCCAGATTTATCAACAGTGCAAAAGTGGGCATCTGAATTTAGTAGGGGACGGGAAAGTCTTGAAGACGACCCAAAGTTTGGACTTCCTGCTACTGATACCACCGAGGAAAACTTTGATGGCACTCACCTCATGCTGACGGATGACAGATAATTGACAATAAATGACATTGATATTACTATTGGCACATTCCGTGAGAGAGGTGAAAATGCTCTGCACAATATACTTGGCATGACGAATATTTCTGCTCAAGGGTTACCACTTCTAATACCTGATAAAATGTGCACCAGGCTGATCACATCACGGAAAAAATTGACATTGTTTGAGGCAGATTCATTTGGATTCCTTGAACGTTTTCTAAGCTAGAATAAATGTTGGCTCATCCCATCGAGACTGAGTCAAAAACGAATAGATGCTGTGAAAACACTCCTCTTCAACGGCCCCAAAGAGGGCCAATGTTGTTTCATATGTGAGGACGTTGATGGCTTCAGTTTTGGGAAGATACAAAAGGCAGTGTATTTATTGACATGAAAAGTTCCATACCATCAATAAAGAGTAATATGTCAATTTGCTGTGCCAGATAAAATAAGGCTATCAAGACCAAACGCACTGTAACACTGACGAATTGGGTCCTGTGTCATCAGGACAATACTTCAGTGACTGCTGTGCATAACTGCATCTTTGAACTGGGTACGTTACCCTCCCTATTCACCTAGGCCCATCTAACTTATTTGTTAGCCAACAGGAGAAAACACTTGGCTTGTAACCAATATCGCAGTGATAACGTCATATTTGCTGTTGATGGTTTGTGACCAACAGGATTAAAGGATCTGTACCAAAGGATCCAAGCACTGCAAAACCAATAGAGGAATATGTGGATTGAGGGGGACTATGTTCAAATGTAAACATCATTGGCTTCCATGAGCGAATTGTTGACAGACCATGTACATTTCAGTCGATCTTCGTGCATATATATATATACATAGATCGATAGATAGATAGATAAAAAAATAAATAGACGGATTGATATATAGATAGCTAGATAATTGATAGTTAGACACACACACACGGATACTTTTATAAGAACGTCTGTCCTGAATCAACGTGGGCATTCCTCTGCATATCAGTGATATATCCATTTTGGTGTGTGTGATCACAGATATATCAATTTCTACTATGTGTGTTTGACAAGCTTCCCTCTTCTAGATACGGGCTAAATCTCTCTGCAGGGTGTCTATACAGGGTGATAAACAAGTCATGTAATTACAAAACCAAGGAACATAATTCATAAAGGAGATATTTCATAGTGGGTCTAATGAAAAGAAAATGTTCGTGGCGAAAACGTATAGCACACGGATGATTAATAATTAATTAAAAATTTATTGTAAAAATATCTTTAAAAAGACTCCGCCGGTTACGACGACGAGGGTCCCAGCTGATACGATCAACGGAACAGCTTGCTCGTGAAATCAACGTGCAAATGGCTGAGCATTCCACAGACACGTGTACCCTTAACGTAGTTCTCGGGGATAATCAGCGTGACACAGAGAGTGACAAGGCTGACCCTTTGAAATACAAGTACAACTCATTTTTGCCTGCTGAGTGGACTGGAGCAACGTAAAATAAAGTGTCTTGCTCAAGGACGCAACGCGTCGCCAGGAATCGAACTCACAACCTTACGATCATGAGCCGAATGCCCTAACCACTAAGCCACGCGCCCTCACCGTAAAAATATCTAGAATGTCATCATTGTGAAAAATGAGTGAAAAAAATTGAACTCGACAAAAAATTACAATAATTTAAATGGATTTATAGAACAATTTTTTTTTACCTGCAGAGACTGTTTATCAAGCCATATTTTTCTTGGCGTATACTCAGGTTTTCATGACTAAAGTTGTATTTTTTAAACTTGTTTTGATGAGACAATGTTTGCATCTTCGCTTCGCAACGTTTTAAGACGCTAAATCCATAGCAATATGCAATGTAAATTAATATAACCAAGCTCTTTATCTTACTTCGATTGTTAGGTAAGATTTAATATGAATCGTTAATTACTAAATAACCTATAAGTAAAAACATAACACACACAAAATTGGTATGTGTAAATATAAACCATTGTAATCTTGGGCAAATTGAATGATTTCTTAAGCCTCTGAGATTTTCACTGCAATGCTAGGGTCATCTGTTGCTGTTTGGTAATTGTTCTTCTCAATTTCCACCCAGTTTGCTTTGGATCTCTTAAAGAGTTGTAGGTCCAGAAGTCAGGTCCAGAAGAAAATGGTAAGGAGACAGAAAATGAACAATAAATACAACATACAAAATGCTCTGTGGATGGTAGCAACCTCTAAACCGGCTTCAATTTTGCTGAAATTGCATGTTGCTTTTATTCACTAAATTAAATAAAATTAGAGGGTCTGTTCAGGTTTTTGAAATAAGTTATTTTTCATCACCCTAATATATATTATATATATATATATATGTGTGTGTGTGTGTGTGTGTGTGTGTGTGTGTGCGTGCGTGTGTGTGTGTGTGTGTGTGTGTGTGTAGGTATATACTTCTTTAAATGTATTTGACTATTTCGCATTGGCATAGAGATACTAATAAACTCGTGTAGAACTCAATATACATACGGTTCACAACAATGTGCTAGTCATGCACACAGAGATAATAAGAAATTGTATATATATTTGTCAGACAAGTGTTAAGTGTATTATCGTATATACGCACACGCATGATATCGTATGCTAATTATCATATAAATTATATGAATTAATTAGCTGTATATTTATAAATCCATTTCATTCAGTTTCTGAATAGTTTTGGACGAGAAAGGATATGAGCCTGTAGAACGTCGTCTGACACTTAAATCTATGCGTTTTCTGCATCCTCTATTCCTTGAAGGCTCGTAAGGATAGGGCACTCAGGTACTTCACAGAAAAAAAAAAAAAAAAAAAAAAGGCAACCGTCATTACACTTTCATTCTGTGTCCCAAAGCGTGACCAACGGATACTATACGTGTTGTTCAACCATCTCGTTCTTGATCTACCCTTAATTTTCCTGCCGGTTGACGGGTTCGGAGAATCTGCCTTGTGATCCTTTCCTGCTTTATTTCAACATTCTGATTACAAGATGCGTAATTGGTGCTCAGTGAATGTAAATTATGTAGAGGAAGGTTACCCTAGATATCCCTTTCAGGAAGCCCATTTCGGCCGCTTGTATTCGCCATCATATAATTTCCCTCCTTCATAACCATACTTGAGCACAGGCACAAAAGCGAAATTCAAGACAGCTAACTTAACTCTTATATTACCCTTTCTTCTGATGGTGATAGAATGCTAAAGCTGGCACATTGCTATGCATCCAGTTCATGTCAGAATTTGTGACTATATTTTTAAAACAGACATAGATAATCGGAAGAACAAATATAATCTAGTTATGTATAAATATTTATAACCATTTCTGAAATGACAAGAATGTCAAGACTGGAACGTCTGTATGCATAGTTTTGTTGGATCACAACTGATCTAGGTTTAACCGCGTCAAGTACAGTAACAGAAATTTATTATCGTAACATCCATGTGAATAATCGCGTTTTCCATTCACATGGATGTTATGATGTTGACTTCTAAATGTAAAAGGTACATAAATAATGACGATGTAACTAACACTATACTGAGAGAAACGATATTGAAATATATCAAAATCATGTCCCTAACATATTCAGGCCATGTGTTTTAAGGGTTGCTACAGGCATATTTTTTATAGCAACAATCATGAATGCATTGATGTATTAAAAATCTTAGTTGCAACATATTAAGTCGAGATATATGAATTTTCCTTAACATGAATAATTACTGTACTACGCTTCAACGAGATATATTGCATTATGAAGAAATAGGGAAATCAAAACATGTTTCTATACTTTTTAACTTACAAAGATAAGTTTCTGACAAGAGACTTTCTGCATTCATATATTCTGTGCTGCAAACACGAGGTGGTTGCGTATGAAAATGTGAAATAATTTTCATATTTTAACATCTGCTAATAAACTGGAAGTAACGAATCTGATTAATTCTTAAAGTCCCTATCATCGCTTGACAGAATTCTCATATTTCAAGTGGCTGAAGAAAATAATTTTGCTCATTAAGATATAAGTTGAATAATCTACCAAATGTGATGAAGAGATTTCATTCATAACGTATTAATTATTTTGTAGCGTGTATCTTAAGAATATATCATTCGATGATATTCATCATTATTTATAGAATATTTCAAAAATTATGATAACACTTTCTGAATGGCATTCTGTATTTCAATATAGAACAATAAATAGCTATACACATAACTGCACTGGATTTTCACCCAGCAAACATCACACAATATCCTATCTAAGCTTTCTATTTTGTGCAATATGAAACATCCAATAATTCGTATAGATTTTCTGAACGCATCTTCTCGTTCTCATTACCTCAACACTTAAACGCTTTTGAATGACTAGAGCAGTTGCAGATATTCCACACCTAAATCAGAAATATCTGGCTGGCTATATTACCATCTGTTGCATGTGGAATAATTAGATTCGCTACGCAGGATTTGTTGTAAGAGATTTGATTCATAATGAAGTGTCCGAGCTGTCCGAAAGTCGATATGTATAGATTTCTTACTCATATAATCTGGCTGTCGATTACATTGCAGCTGAAAGAGCAACGGCAGTAAAATTATATAGCATTGTGATTGCAACGTATTTTCCATCTATTTTCACTGCTTCTGCGCAAGTAATTTTTCTTCTTTAATCTCATTCGCTTTGAACCTCTTCTGTCAAACTGTCACTTTCTTTCACTCTACATCTCCACTCACCAATGACTCTCAATTTCTCGCTCTTTTTTTATATAATTCTATCAATCAGCGAGAGTATTAATCATAGGCTTATAGTTTATATCAAGTGTATAAAATACTTACGCATACAAACAAAATGAAATGAAATACCTAAGAAATGCACACTACACATTTTACGTATATATATATATATATATATATATATATATATTATATATATATATATATATAATATATATACACAAACATATATATATAATATATATATATATAATATATATATATATATATATTATATATATATATATATATGTACATATACATACAAATATATATACACAAACATATATATATATATATGTACATATATATGTGAGAGAGATCTGTGTACATGCATTATGCGCATTGTGCTTGTCTGTCTGCATATGTATTCGCTGTAATTGTACGATCATTGCGAAAAGTAGATTTAGTTAATGAGAGAGGGGAAAAAGAATGATTTAGGAGCAAACAAATTTACTTTTTAAATTCCTTATACACTAAGTCATCGTTTCAGATACAGAATCACATAGTAGGACACTTCTAGGAATCTAAAATTATTGAGGTGATCGTAGATTTCCACCCCTTTGAGAGCTCTTTCGACAGTAAGTCTTCCTCTTTTGAATCAACATTAAATAGGCTAGAAATCGAGGAAAATATAGGGGTCGAGCTCAAGTTATTACCTATATTATTTAAACAAAATAAGTAAGATAAATCACATTACAGTTGCTACACTCGTTATACTGTAATACGGGGGTGGTTCATGCTAATATTAAAGCTACATGTGCTTTCAAGACAGCTGCTGTTATGTGTTGAAAGGCCTTGGGCAATGAGGAAGCTACATCATACACATTGGCCGGTGGGAGATTTATACTAGAATATACATGATTAAACATACTTGAAGCATTCAATGTGGATGTTAATATCAGGAGAACTCACACGCCATTTCCCGCAACAGTTCCAGAGGCCAAGTAAAAAGGCGAAGCGTTGT